>NC_052166.1:6051962-6077344 GCF_902713615.1 Scyliorhinus canicula
GTTATGTATGGTATGTTGTGTTATGGTATGTTATGGTATGTTGTGTTATGATATGTTGTGGTATGTTGTGTTATGGTATGTTTGGTTATGTTATGTTCTGGTTGTTGTGTTATGGTATGTTGTGTTATGGTATGTTGTGTTATGGTATTTGTGTTATGGTATGTTATGTTATGGTATGTTGTGTTATGGTATGTTATGGTATGTTGTGTTATGATATGTTGTGGTATGTTGTGTTATGGTATGTTGTGTTATGGTATGTTATGGTATGTTGTGTTATGATATGTTGTGGTATGTTGTGTTATGGTATGTTGTGTTATGGTATGTTGTGTTATGGTATGTTGTGTTATGGTATGCTATGGTATGTTGTGTTATGGTATGTTATGGTATGTTATGGTATGTTGTGTTATGGTATGTTGTGTTATGGTATGTTGTGTTATGGTATGTTGTGTTATGGTATGTTGTGTTATGGTATGTTGTGTTATGGTATGTTATGACTCACGTCAAAATGAAAAATAATTTATTTTTACATTTAAGAGGAGGGAATCTGTGAGGTGAGATTTATATTTCCAGAATTTAATTTAGAACAAGAGTTTTAATTGTTTAATAGATTGCACTTCTTGTTTAAAAGACGGCACCAGTATATAAACGGGATATAGGTATTGGAGAAGTGATTACTGAACACAAATGTCATGGAGTCGACGAAATCCGACATTGCAGTGCTCCCTCAGCACTGACCCTCCGACAGTGCGGCGCTCCCTCAGCACTGACCCTCCAACAGTGCGGCACTCCCTCAGCACTGACCCTCCGACAGTGCGGCGCTCCCTCAACACTGACTCTCCGACAGTGCGGCGCTCCCTCAGCACTGACCGTCCGACAGTGCGGCGCTCCCTCAACACTGACTCTCCGACAGTGCGGCGCTCCCTCAGCACTGACCCTCGGACAGTGCGGGGCTCCCTCAGCACTGACCGTCCGACAGTGTGATGCTCCCTCAGTACTGACCCTCCGACACTGCGGCGCTCCCTCAGCACTGACCCTCCGACAGTGTGGCGCTCCCTCAGTACTGACCCTCCGACAGTGCGGCGCTCCCTCAGTACTGACCCTCCGACAGTGTGGCGCTCCCTCAGCACTGACCCTCCGACAGTGCGGCGCTCCCTCAGTACTGACCCTCCGACAGTGCGGGGCTCCCTCAGAACTG
Source organism: Scyliorhinus canicula (assembly GCF_902713615.1). Taxonomy (NCBI): domain Eukaryota; kingdom Metazoa; phylum Chordata; class Chondrichthyes; order Carcharhiniformes; family Scyliorhinidae; genus Scyliorhinus; species Scyliorhinus canicula. The sequence continues at coordinate 6,053,158 of NC_052166.1, forward strand.
ATGCTCCGACAGTGCGGCGCTACCTCAGCACTGACCCTCCGACAGTCCTGTGCTCCCTCAGAACTGACCCTCCGGCAGTGCTGCCCACCCTCAGCCCTGACCCTCCGACAGGTGGCACGCCTCAGCTGACCTCTGACAGTGCAGTGCTTCCTCCTCAGGACTGTGATCCGACAGTGCGGCGCTACCCTCAGCACTGACCCTCTGACCGTGCGGCGCTCCCTCAGCACTGACCCTCTGACAGCACGGCGCTACCTCAGCACTGACCCTCTGACAGCACGGCGCTCCCTCAGTACTTGTTCAATTCTGACCATTTTTTTTTAATATAGTTAAGTACTCAATTCTTTTTTCCAATTGAGGGACAATTTAGTGTGGCCAATCCACCTACCCTTCAAATCTTTGGATTGTGGGGGTGAGAACCACACAGACAAGGGGAAAATGTGCAAACTCCACAAGGGCAGTGACCCTGGACCGGGATTGAACTTGAGTCCTCGGCGCCGTGAGGCAGCAGTGCTAACCGCTCAGACATTCACGATTTCCAGTTTTTTGGAGTTGACGTGTTCTGTGTGATGTATTTTCACGCGATAATTACGTTGCAAACAGCCCCTTGGCAGTACCAAACCTGACTATTGTTGTGGCTTTGGAGAGTGAGAGTTGAAGATTACACATTGGCAAAGTCTTTCGTTTTAACCTCATCAGAACAAACAGTAGAACAAATTTCAGACTCTCTCAAAAATCTATACTGCAGGAGAAAAGGGGCAAGTAGACACTAATTGGCTAAGGTGTTGCCATGGAGACAGCAAAGGGCAAACTAATGGCTCCCTAACATTCAGAAAAGGCGAAGCCTTGGACATATTGCTTTTGTTTGCAGAGGACGTGTCCCTGTGATATATATGGGCTGGTTTAGCTCACTGAGCTAAATCGCTGGCTTTTCAAGCAGGCCAGCAGCACGTTCGATTCCCGTACCAGCCTCCCCGAACAGGCGCCGGAATGTGGCGACTAGGGGCTTTTCACAGTAACTTCATTGAAGCCTACTCGTGACAATAAGCGATTTTCGTTTTTGTTTTCGTTTCATATATATATATGTATTGGGTGTGTGTTGCTATGGGCACATACAAATGAGCCGTGTTACAAGCTTGAATCTGCTATCTTAAATTGGTTGTTGGAGTAGCTGCTGTGCACTCTGGACTGTTCACCAAGTGCTTCCCCAATCGCGGAAACTCAGTTGACAGTCGAGGCTTTGTTTCGGGTTTTGCAAGCAGGGTGTTGGTTCAGTGCAGGTACTACACTGAACACCATGGTCAACTGAAGGAACGTGCTTTTAAAATACCGGTCTTTCACTGGGACCGTGCAGCCAGCTGACCCGGCCTTGAGGCTTGTGCTTGGGGGAGGGGGGGGGGGGGGGGGGGGGGGGGGGGGGGGGGGGAAATGTCTGTTTTGGATTGATGGCAGCTTCCGAAAGTTGCATTACTGTTGACCTGAGTGCGCGCTCGCTCTTCTCTCCCACTACACGTTACCCACACCTTGTGCTAGACCCAGCTGAAGTGGGGGAGGGGGAGGGATTTTAACCACTGGGGGAAAGGTGCTCTGCTGAAGCTGAGCGGGGGATGTGAAGAGCGAGAGAGGGTGCGGTAGAGCGAAAGAGAGGTGGCAGCAGAAAAGGAAAACCCGCAGAGACCAAGTGACAGGGAACAATTAAACTGGGAAAGAGAACAGGAGATTACACAGAACCATGGCAACAGAGCGAGAGAGAGAGATAATTCTCATCCTTGTATGCAACATCCTCCTTGTTTGCTCCCTCTCTCTCTAACCTCCTCCAACCCTCTGAGATCTCTGCACTCCTCCAATTCTGGCTCCTCACGCATCCCCCGATTCCCATCGCTCCGCCATTGGGGGCCGTGCCGCCAGTTGTTTAGGGGATCCTAAACTTCGGAATTCCCTTCCTAGATCTCTTTCACCCCACTCTTTCTCTCTCTGACACTCTCACTCTCTCTGTCTCTCACTCTCTCTGTCTGACGCTCTCTCGTTTCCCCCCTCTCTTGCCTCCCCCTCTTTCTCTCTCCATCTCTCTTTCTTTCACTTCCTTCTCTCTTGCCTCCCCCTCTTTCTCTCTCCCTCTCTCACTAGCCTCCCCCTCTCTCATTCTCTCCCACTCTTCCCCTCTGTCTCTCTTTCTTACCTTCTCCCTCACCTCTCACCTCTCTCCGTTCCCCCACTCACTCTCTCTCTCCCTTCCCCGCTTTCTCTCTCGCCTCCCCACTCTCGCCTCTCTCTCTCTCTCTCTGTTTCTCTGTCTGACGCGCTCTCTTGTTTCCCCCCTCTCTCGTGCCTCCCTCCCTCTCTCTATCTCGCCCCTCCTCTCTCTCGCCTCCACTCCCTCTCTCACTTCCACTCCCCCCTCTCTCATCCCTCTCACATACCCCTCTCTCGCTCGCAACCCCCTCTCTCTCGCTCCCTTCTCTCTCTCTCTCTGCCTCGCTCTCTCACTCTCACACCTTCCCTTGTGTGTGTGTCTCACTTGCCTCCCCTCTCTCCCTTTCTCGTGCCGATCCCTCTCAATCTCCCCCCTCTATCTCTCCCCCTCTATCTCTCGTCTCTCCTCTCCCTCTCTCAAGCCTATCCCTCTATCTCTCCGCCTTCTATCTCTCCCCCCTCTATTTCTTCCCCCTCTATCCATCTCTCGCCTCCCCCACTCACTCCCTTGCTTCACCTCTCTCTCCCTCCTCTCACCACTCTCCCTTGCTCTCCCTCTCTCGCCTCCCCTCCACTCTCTCTCTTGCCCCTCTCTCTCCCTCTCTCTCTCTCTCTAGACTCTCTCACTCTCTCTTGGTCACCTTTTCCCTTTCTCTCTTGTGCTCCCCCCCCTGTCTCTCTCTATCTCGTGCCCCCCTCTCTCTCTCTCGTGCCCCCCCTCTCTTTTTCATCTCGCTCTCTTGCTACCCTCTCTCTCTAGTCTCTCTCTCTCTCACACACACCCACGCTCTCTCTCCATCTCACCTCCCCCATTCTCTCTCTCTCGCCTTCCCTCCTCTCGCCTCTCTCTCTCTAGCACCTCTTATTCTCCCCTTCTCTTACTCTTTCTTGTTCACCTACTCTATCTCTCTCTCTCTGTCGGGCCTCTCCCCCCCTTCCCTCTTTCTCTCTCTCTTTCACCTGGCTCACTCTCTTGTCCCTCCCCCTCCATCTCGCACCGCACTCTCGCTCCCTCTCTCTACCCTCTCTCACTCTCCCCTTCTCTTACTCTCTCTCTTACCCCCTCTTTCTCTAGCCCCTCTCTCTCTACCCTCTCTCGTACCTCACCCATCTATCTCTCGCCTCTCTATCTCTGTCCCCCAGTCACTCTCTTGCCTCACCTCTCTCCCTCTCACCACTCTCCCTCTCCCTCTCTCTCACCTCCCTTTCTCTCTCACTCTCTCTACCCTCTCCCGCTCTCCCCTTCTCTTACTCTCTCTCTAACCCCCTCTCTCTGTAGTCTCCTCTCTCTATAGGCTTTCTCTCACTCTCACACCTCCCCTACTCTCGCTCCCGCTACCCTCCCTCACTCTCCCCTCTTTCTCTCTCTCTCTCTCTTACCATCTCTCTAGTCCCCTCTCTCTTTCTCTAGCCTTTCTTTCTATTGCCTCCCTCTCTCTTCTGCCCCCCTCTCTCATGCCTCCCCAAATCTCTTACCTCTCCCTCTCTATCTTGCCTCCCCATCTCTCTCCTGCCTCCCCTCTCTCCCTTGCCTCTCCCTCTCGCCTCTCCCTCTCTCTAGCCTCCCCCACTCCCTTACTTGCCTCACCTCTATTCTTTCTCTCACCACTCCCTATCTCCTCCCCCTCTCCATCTCACCTCCTGCCCCTCTCTCACCTCTCCTCTCTCTGTCTCTCTCGCCCCACTCTCTATCTCTCGCTCCACTTTCTATCTCTTGCCCTGCTCTCTCTCTCTCTCTCTCTCAACCCGCTCTCCCCTCTCTCTCGCTCTAGCCTCTCTCACACTCTCTAGCCTCTTTCACTCTCCCCTTCTCTTACTCTCTCTTGGTCACCTTCTCTCTCATTATTTTGCTCCTCCCTCTCTCTCTCTCTTTCACCTGGCTCTCTCTCTCTCTCTCTAGCCTCCCCCATTCTCTCTCTCGCCTCCCCCTCTCTCTCTTTCACCTACCTCTCTGTCACCCCTCCCCTTCTCTCGCCCTGCTCTCTCTCACCCTGCTCTCTCACTCTCCGCTCTCTCTCTCACTCTCGAGCTTCTCTCACTGTCCCCTTCTCTTTCTCTCTCTCTTACCCCCTCTCTCTCTCTCGAGCCTCCTCTCTCCCTCTCTCTCTTGCCTCCCTCTGTCTACCTCTCTTGTGCCGATCCCTCTATATCTCTCCCTTCTGTATCTCCGCCTCTATCTCTCGCCTCTCTCTTTCGCCTCCCCCCAGTCACTCTCTTGCTTCACCTCTCTCTCTCCCTCCTATCACCACTCTCCCTCTCTCTCACTCCCTCTCTCTCTCTCCCTCTCGCCTCCCCTCCACACTCTCTCTTGCCCCTCTCTCTGTCGCTCTCTCACTCTCCCCTTCTCTTACTCTCTCCCTTGGTCACCTCCTCCTCTCTCTCATATGCCCACCCCTCTCTCTTTTACCTAGCTCTCTCTCTCTCGTACCCTCCTCTCTCTCTCGCGTTTCTCACTCTCTCCTTCTCTTACTCTCTCTTTACCCCCTCTCTCTTTAGTCACCCACTCTCTCTCGCCTCGTCCTCTCTTTCTCCCTCTCTCATGCCTCCCCCTCTATCTATCTCTCTCTCGACTCCCCCCACTCTCTCTCGTCTCACCTCTCTCTCCCTCCTCACCACTCCCCCTCTCTCCCTCGCCTCCTCCCCACTCTCCTCCCTCTCTCTCCCTTGTCTTCTCCCCCTCTCTCACCTCCTCGTCTCTCTCGCCTACCCTCTCTCTCTCGCTAGCTTCCTCTCTCTCTATCTCTCTCTCGCCTTCCCCCTCTTTCGCCTCCCCCTCCCTCGCCTCTCTCTCTCTCTCGCCTCCCCCCTCTCTGTCTCTCCTACCCCTCTCTCTCTCTCGTCTACCCCTCTCTCTCCTTCCCCTCTCTCTCTCCTCTCCTCTCACCCCCACCTCTCTCTCGCCTCCACATCTCTCTCTCGCCTCCACATCTCTCTCTCGCCTCCACATCACTCGCTTCTCTATCACTCTTACATCCCCCCTCTCTCTCCCCCTCTCCTACCTTTCTCTCCCCCTCTCTCTCTGTGTACCTCAGTCAATTGGCAACAGAGAAATGTAGTTATTGATTACTCGCGAGTGACTGGGCAACAAGGCGCCCTGCCGGCCGCAGCCTCAGTCTTAGCAGGGGCGGGAAGTGGAGGGCATCACAATCTTGGGGCACAGGTTGGCTATTTTAAACTGAGATGAGGAGAAACCTCTTCAGTTCAAGTTGGGAATCTTTGACATTCTCGACGCCCAGAGAAAGCTCTGTTTGTCTGTTATTTTCAAGACGGAGAGTGGTTGGTTTTGGGACGTTCAGGAGAGCAACTGAGAGTGAGCATCCTGGGTGGTTACCATTGATCAGAGACTGAACTGGCCTGGCCACATTAATACTGTGGCGAACAGGGCAAGTCAGAGGCTGGGAATCCTGCGGAGAGTAACTCACCTCCTGACACCCCCCAAAGCCTGTCCACCATCTACAAGGTGCAAGTCAACAACAATCAAGAAGCTCAACACCATCCAGGATAAAGCAGCCTCACCCACCCCCCGCTCGAACGACACGCTAACCCCCACCTTCAATATCCACTCCCTCGACCCACCGACGCACAGCGGCAGCCGTGTGTACCGTCTACAAGATGCACGGCAGCCACTCACTAAGGCTCCTTTGACAGCAAGGACAAGGGCAGCAGGTGCCATGGGGAACATCCACCGCCTGCAAGTCCCCCCCTCCCCCCCCACACACACACTCACCACCCCGACTTGGAAATATATCAGGCGTTCCCTCACTGTCGCTGGGTCAGAATCATGGAACACCTTCCTTAACACCACACAGACTGCAGTGGTTCAAGATGGCGGCTCACCCACCACTTTTTCTAGGGGCTATTATGGCTGTGCAGCGAAGCCCACATCCCGGAATAGAATAAACTTAATTGTGGGGGCGAATATTTCTGTTTAAAAGCTGGAGACCATGGTGTCTGTGGGCTTCAGGTTATTGAGCTTAGGAGAGATACAGCGCGGTGTGAGGGAGGTACAGCGCGGTGTGAGGGAGGTACAGCGCAGTGTGAGGGAGGTACAGCGCGGTGTGAGGGAGGTACAGCGCAGTGTGAGGGAGGTACAGCGCGGTGTGAGGGAAGTACAGCGCAGTGTGAGAGAGGTACAGCGCAGTGTGAGGAAGGTACAGTGCAGTGTGAGGGAGGTGTGTGAGGGAGGTACAGCGCGGTGTGAGGGAGGTACAGCGTGGTGTGAGGGAGGTGTGTGAGGGAGGTACAGCATGGTGTGAGGGAGGTGTGTGAGGGAGGTGTGTGAGGGAGGTACAGCGCAGTGTGAGGGAGGTACAGCGCGGTGTGAGGGAGGTACAGCGCAGTGTGAGGGAGGTACAGCGCGGTGTGAGGGAGGTACAGCGCAGTGTGAGGGAGGTACAGCGCGGTGTGAGGGAGGTACAGCACGGTGTGAGGGAGGTACAGCGTGGTGTGAGGGAGGTACAGCGCAGTGTGAGGGAGGTACAGCGCGGTGTGAGGGAGGTACAGCGCGGTGTGAGGGAGGTACAGCACGGTGTGAGGGAGGTACAGCGTGGTGTGAGGGAGGTACAGTGCGTTGTGAGGGAGGTGTGTGAGGGAGGTACAGCGCGGTGTGAGGGAGGTACAGCGCGGTGTGAGGGAGGTACAGCGCAGTGTGAGGGAGGTACAGCGCGGTGTGAGGGAGGTACAGCACGGTGTGAGGGAGGTACAGCGTGGTGTGAGGGAGGTACAGCGCAGTGTGAGGGAGGTACAGCGCGGTGTGAGGGAGGTACAGCGTGGTCTGAGGGAGATACAGCGCGGTGTGAGGGAGGTACAGCGCGGTGTGAGGGAGGTGTGTGAGGGAGGTACAGCGCGGTGTGAGGGAGGTACAGCGTGGTGTGAGGGAGGTGTGTGAGGGAGGTACAGCGCGGTGTGAGGGAGGTACAGCATGGTGTGAGGGTGGTACAGCGCGGTGTGAGGGAGGTGTGTGAGGGAGGTACAGCACAGTGTGAGGGAGGTACAGCGCGGTGTTAGGGAGGTACAGCGCGGTGTGAGGGAGGTACAGCACAGTGTGAGGGAGGTACAGCGCGGTGTTAGGGAGGTACAGCGCGGTCTGAGGGTGGTACAGCGCGGTGTGAGGGAGGTACAGCGCGGTGTGAGGGAGGTACAGCGCGGTGTGAGGGTGGTACAGCGCGGTGTGAGGGAGGTACAGCGCGGTGTGAGGGAAGTACAGCGCAGTGTGAGAGAGGTACAGCGTGGTGTGAGGGAGGTACAGCGCAGTGTGAGGGAGGTACAGCACGGTGTGAGGGAGGTACAGCGCAGTGTGAGGGAGGTACAGCGCGGTGTGAGGGAGGTGTGTGAGGGAGGTACAGCGCGGTGTTAGGGAGGTACAGCGCAGTGTGAGGGAGGTACAGCGCGGTGTGAGGGAAGTACAGCGCAGTGTGAGGGAGGTACAGCGCGGTGTGAGGGAGGTACAGCGCGGTGTGAGGGAGGTACAGCGCGGTGTGAGGGAGGTGTGTGAGGGAGGTACAGCGCGGTGTGAGGGAGGTGTGTGAGGGAGGTACAGCGCGGTGTGAGGGAGGTACAGCGTGGTCTGAGGGAGGTACAGCGCAGTGTGAGGGAGGTACAGCGCAGTGTGAGGGAGGTACAGCGCAGTGTGAGGGAGGTACAGCGCGGTGTGAGGGAGGTACAGCGTGGTGTGAGGGAGGTGTGTGAGGGAGGTACAGCGCGGTGTGAGGGTGGTACAGCGCAGTGTGAGGGAGGTACAGCATGGTGTGAGGGAGGTACAGCGCAGTGTGAGGGAGGTACAGCGCGGTGTGAGGGAGGTACAGCGCAGTGTGAGGGAGGTGTGTGAGGGAGGTACAGCGCGGTGTGAGGGAGGTACAGCACGGTCTGAGGGAGGTACAGCGCGGTGTGAGGGTGGTACAGCGCGGTGTGAGGGAGGTACAGCGCGGTGTTAGGGAGGTGTGTGAGGGAGGTACAGCGCGGTGTTAGGGAGGTGTGTGAGGGAGGTACAGCGCGGTATGAGGGAGGTGTGTGAGGGAGGTACAGCGCAGTGTGAGAGAGGTGTGTGAGGGAGGTACAGCGCGGTATGAGGGAGGTGTGTGAGGGAGGTACAGCGCGGTATGAGGGAGGTGTGTGAGGGAGGTACAGCGCAGTGTGAGAGAGGTGTGTGAGGGAGGTACAGCGCGGTATGAGGGAGGTGTGTGAGAGAGGTATAGCGCGGTGTGAGGGAGGTACAGCGCGGTGCGAGGGAGGTACAGCGTGGTGTGAGGGAGGTACAGCGCAGTGTGAGGGAGGTACAGCGCAGTGTGAGGGTGGTACAGCGCGGTGTGAGGGTGGTACAGCGCGGTGTGAGGGAGGTACAGCACGGTGTGAGGGAGGTACAGCGTGGTGTGAGGGAGGTACAGCGCGGTGTGAGGGAGGTACAGCGCAGTGTGAGGGTGGTACAGCGCGGTGTGAGGGAGGTACAGCGCGGTGTGAGGGAGGTACAGCGCGGTGTTAGGGAGGTGTGAGGAGGTACAGCGCGGTGTGAGGGAGGTACAGCACGGTGTGAGGGAGGTACAGCGTGGTGTGAGGGAGGTACAGCGCGGTGGAGGGAGGTACAGCGCAGTGTGAGGGTGGTACAGCGCGGTGTGAGGGAGGTACAGCGCGGTGTGAGGGAGGTACAGCGCGGTGTGAGGGAGGTACAGTGCGGTGTGAGGGAGGTACAGCGCGGTGTGAGGGAGGTACAGCGCAGTGTGAGGGAGGTACAGCGCGGTGTGAGGGAGGTGTGTGAGGGAGGTACAGCGCGGTGTGAGGGAGGTACAGCGCGGTGTTAGGGAGGTGTGTGAGGGAGGTACAGCGCGGTGTGAGGGAGGTACAGCACGGTGTGAGGGAGGTACAGCGTGGTGTGAGGGAGGTACAGCGCGGTGTGAGGGAGGTACAGCGCAGTGTGAGGGTGGTACAGCGCGGTGTGAGGGAGGTACAGCGCGGTGTGAGGGAGGTACAGCGCGGTGTGAGGGAGGTGTGTGAGGGAGGTACAGCGCGGTGTGAGGGAGGTACAGCGCGGTGTTAGGGAGGTGTGTGAGGGAGGTACAGCGCGGTGTTAGGGAGGTGTGTGAGGGAGGTACAGCGCGGTGTGAGGGAGGTACAGCACGGTCTGAGGGAGGTACAGCGCAGTGTGAGGGAGGTACAGCGCGGTGTTAGGGAGGTACAGCGTGGTCTGAGGGAGGTACAGCGCAGTGTGAGGGAGGTACAGCGCAGTGTGAGGGAGGTACAGCACGGTGTGAGGGAGGTACAGCGCGGTGTGAGGGAGGTACAGCGCGGTGTGAGGGAGGTACAGCACGGTGTGAGGGAGGTACAGCGCGGTGTGAGGGTGGTACAGCGCAGTGTGAGGGAGGTACAGCATGGTGTGAGGGAGGTACAGCGCAGTGTGAGGGAGGTGTGTGAGGGAGGTACAGCGCGGTGTGAGGGAGGTACAGCACGGTCTGAGGGAGGTACAGCGCGGTGTGAGGGAGGTACTAGCGCGGTCTGAGGGAGGTACAGCGCGGTGTGAGGGTGGTACAGCGCGGTGTTAGGGAGGTACAGCGTGGTCTGAGGGAGGTACAGCGCAGTGTGAGGGTGGTACAGCGCAGTGTGAGGGAGGTACAGCGCAGTGTGAGGGAGGTACAGCATGGTGTGAGGGAGGTACAGCGCAGTGTGAGGGAGGTACAGCGCGGTGTGAGGGAGGTGTGTGAGGGAGGTACAGCGCAGTGTGAGGGAGGTGTGTGAGGGAGGTACAGCGCGGTGTGAGGGAGGTACAGCGCGGTGTGAGGGAGGTACAGCGCAGTGTGAGGGAGGTACAGCGCGGTGTGAGGGAGGTACAGCGCAGTGTGAGGGAGGTACAGCGCAGTGTGAGGGAGGTACAGCGCGGTGTGAGGGAGGTACAGCGCAGTGTGAGGGAGGTACAGCGCAGTGTGAGGGAGGTACAGCACGGTGTTAGGGAGGTACAGCGCAGTGTGAGGGAGGTACAGCATGGTGTGAGGGTGGTACAGTGCAGTGTGAGGGTGGTATAGCGCGGTGTGAGGGTGGTACAGCGCGGTGTGAGGGAGGTACAGCGCGGTGTGAGGGAGGTACAGCGCGGTGTGAGGGTGGTACAGCGCGGTGTGAGGGAGGTACAGTGCGGTGTGAGGGAGGTGTGTGAGGGAGGTACAGCGCGGTGTGAGGGAGGTACAGCACGGTGTTAGGGAGGTACTAGCGCGGTGTGAGGGTGGTACAGCGCAGTGTGAGGGAGGTACAGCGCGGTCTGAGGGAGGTACAGCGCGGTGTGAGGGTGGTACAGCGCAGTGTGAGGGAGGTACAGTGCGGTGTGAGGGAGGTACAGCACGGTGTTAGGGAGGTACTAGCGCGGTGTGAGGGAGGTACAGCGCGGTGTGAGGGAGGTACAGCGCGGTCTGAGGGAGGTACAGCGCGGTGTGAGGGTGGTACAGCGCAGTGTGAGGGAGGTACAGCGCGGTCTGAGGGAGGTACAGCGCAGTGTTAGGGAGGTACAGCGCGGTGTGAGGGAGGTACAGCGCGGTCTGAGGGAGGTACAGCGCAGTGTTAGGGAGGTACAGCGCGGTGTGAGGGAGGTACAGCGCGGTGTGAGGGAGGTGTGTGAGGGAGATACAGCGCTGTGTGAGGGAGGTGTGTGAGGGAGGTACAGCATGGTGTTTGGGAGGTACAGCGCGGTGTGAGGGAGGTACAGCGCGGTGTGAGGGAGGTGTGTGAGGGAGGTACAGCGCGGTGTGAGGGAGGTGTGTGAGGGAGGTACAGCGCAGTGTGAGAGAGGTATAGCGCGGTGTGAGGGAGGTACAGCGCGGTGTGAGGGAGGTACAGCGCGGTGTGAGGGAGGTGTGTGAGGGAGGTACAGTGCGGTGTGAGGGAGGTACAGTGCGGTGTGAGGGAGGTACAGTGCGGTGTGAGGGAGGTACAGCGCGGTGTGAGGGAGGTACAGCGCGGTGTGAGGGAGGTACAGCGCGGTGTGAGGGAGGTACAGCGCAGTGTGAGGGAGGTACAGTGCGGTGTGAGGGAGGTACAGTGCGGTGTTAGGGAGGTACAGCGCGGTGTGAGGGAGGTACAGCGCGGTGTGAGGGAGGTACAGCGCGGTGTGAGGGAGGTACAGCGCAGTGTGAGGGTGGTACAGCGCGGTGTGAGGGAGGTACAGCGCAGTGTGAGGGTGGTACAGTGCAGTGTGAGGGTGGTACAGCGCGGTGTGAGGGAGGTGTGTGAGGGAGGTACAGCATGGTGTGAGGGAGGTACAGCGCGGTGTGAGGGAGGTACAGCGCGGTGTGAGGGAGGTGTGTGAGGGAGGTACAGCGCGGTATGAGGGAGGTGTGTGAGGGAGGTACAGCGCAGTGTGAGAGAGGTATAGCGCGGTGTGAGGGAGGTACAGCGCGGTGTGAGGGAGGTACAGCGTGGTGTGAGGGAGGTACAGCGCAGTGTGAGGGTGGTACAGCGCGGTGTGAGGGAGGTGTGTGAGGGAGGTACAGCGCGGTGTGAGGGAGGTACAGCGCGGTGTGAGGGAGGTGTGTGAGGGAGGTACAGCGCGGTGTGAGGGAGGTACAGTGCGGTGTGAGGGAGGTACAGCGCGGTGTGAGGGAGGTACAGCGCGGTGTGAGGGAGGTACAGCGTGGTGTGAGGGAGGTACAGCGCAGTGTGAGGGTGGTACAGCGCGGTGTGAGGGAGGTGTGTGAGGGAGGTACAGCGCGGTGTGAGGGAGGTACAGCGCGGTGTGAGGGAGGTGTGTGAGGGAGGTACAGCGCGGTGTGAGGGAGGTACAGTGCGGTGTGAGGGAGGTACAGCGCGGTGTGAGGGAGGTACAGTGCAGTGTGAGGGAGGTACAGCACGGTGTGAGGGAGGTACAGTGCGGTGTGAGGGAGGTACAGCGCGGTGTGAGGGAGGTACAGTGCGGTGTGAGGGAGGTACAGCGCGGTGTGAGGGAGGTACAGTGCGGTGTGAGGGAGGTACAGCGCGGTGTGAGGGAGGTGCATGAGGGAGTGCCAGTGAACGTGTGAAGCATTTGTGATATTAATTCTGTCTCTCCTCTCTCTCATTCTATCTCTCTGTCCAGGCTTGAATCTGAGAACTCCAGGACTATCAGGTCTGTAATTATTCTTTGTTTTCCTTTTCTATCTCCCTCTCTCACTCTCTCTCTCTCTGCGTCCAGCTCGAAGGCGTTGCGGTGGGGAGGGGTGGGGTCAATTGGCATGTGAAACTCGCTTGTGCGCGGTAGGGGTTGTCGTGAGGCGATCTCTTCTCTTTCAAGGTCGGGCCTGCTCTCTGGGTGTGCCTTTCCACGGGAGGAGGCGTGGGGGTAGATGGTGGTGAACGGGATTGGGGGGCTGTGGGTGGGGGCAGGGTTACAATGGTGTTGGCCATTCTGAATGTTACTATGGTTGACGGCCCGCGTTGGATGTACACCCTTGCTTCAGAACCATTGGCGATGAATCGTTTATCCCTGCTGGCGTCGGGAGGGCTGAGGCCTCCTGAACTAGATATATCTGTCCCAACCCCTCCTGCCCACCTCCCGATATCTCTGCCACCCTCTCCGTCCCTCTTAAAGCGGTAGAGTCATAGAGTCATAGATGTTTACAGCTGGAAACAGGCCCTTCGGCCCAGCTTGTCCATGCTGTCCAGTTTCTATCACTAAGATAGTCCCAATTGCCCGCATTTGGCCCATATCCCTCTATACCCACCCTGCCCATGTAACTGTCTGACTGCTTTTTAAAGGATAAAATCATCCTCGACTCTACCACGGCCTCTGGCAGCCCGTTCCAGATGCTCACCACCCTCTGTGTGAAGAAATATCCCCTCTGTTCTCTTTTGTATCTCTCCCCTCTCACCTTAAACCTATACCCTCTAGTTCTAGACTCCTCTACCTTTGCGAAAAGATTTTGACTATCTACCTTATCTGCGCTCTTCATTATTTTATAGACCTCTATAAGATCACCCCTAAGCCTCCTACGCACCAGGGGAAAAAGTCCCAGCCTATCCAGCCTCTCCTTATAACTCAGACCATCAAGTCCTGGCGGCATCCTCATAAATCTCTTCTGCATTCTTTCTCTTCCTGTAATAGGGTGACCAGAACTGAACACCGTATTCCATGTGTGATCTTACCAATGTCTTGTACAACTTCAACATGACGTCCCAACTCTTGTATTCAATATTCTTTTTTTATAAATTTAGAGTGCCCAATTCATTTTTTCCAATTAAGGGGCAATTTAGCGTGGCCAATCCACCTACCTTGCACATCTTTGGGTTGTGGGTGCGAAATCCACGTAAACATGGGGAGAATGTGCAAACTCCCAACGGACAGTGACCCATAGTCAGGATCAAACCTGGGACCTCGGTGCTGTGAGACAGCAGTGCTAACCACTGCGCCACCGTGCTGCCCCTGTATTCAATATTCTGACCAATAAAACCTAGCATGCTGAATACCTTCTTAACCACCCTGTCCACCTGTAGGACCTGCTCTGATTTGATCTACCAAAATGCATCACCTCGCATTTATCCAAATTAAACTCCATCTGCCATTCATCAGCCCACTGGCCCAATTGGTCAAGATTCTGTTGCAATCTTGTATAACCTTCTTCACTGTCCAGTATGCCACCAACCTTGGTGTCATCTGCAAACACACTAACCATGCCTCCTAAATTCACATCCAATCATTAATATATATCACAAATAACAGTGGACCCAGCACTGATCCATGATGCACACCGCTGATCACAGGCCTCCAGCTTGAAAAACCACCCTCCACAACCGCCCTTTGGCTTCGGTCACCAAGCCAATTTTGTATCCAATTGGCTACCTCACCCTGGGTTCCATGAGATTTAACCTTTTGCAACAACCTACCATGCAGTACCTTGTGAAAGGCCTTGCTAAAGTCCATGTAGACTACGTCGACCGGACTTCCCTCATCTACCTTCTTGGGTACCCCTTCAAAAAACTCAATCAAATTGGTGAGACATGGCTTTCCCCTTACAAAGCTATACTGACTTTCCCTAATTAGCCCTGGGCTGTCTAAATGCCGGTAGATCCTGTCCCTCAGAATACCTTCTCACAACTTGCCCACTACAGAAGTACGGCTCACGGGTCTGTAGTTCCCAGGCGTATCCCTACAGCCCTTCTTAAACAAGGGCACAACGTTTACTATCCTCCAATCTTCAGGCACCTCTCCTGTGGCTGTCGATGATTCAAATACCTCAGCTAGAGGGCTGGCAATGTCCTCCCTGGCCTCCAACAAGGTGCTAGGATACATTTCATCAGGTCCCGGGGATTTATCTATCTTTTTTTTTTTTTTTTTTAAGACACTAATATGTTTTTATTATATAAAATTTAATAACCGGCTTCCGCAGCGGACAGAATCTCGCCACTATGTAAAACACGAGGAGAACAAGATCCGGAAGGGGGGGGGGGGGGGATGAATTTAAAAACAATTAATGTCACGAGGAAGAGGTCGGCCTCGTTTCGTCTCAGTGTGTGTGGCTGGGTCAGTTGTCCCCCCGGGTGGGGGCGGATTCACAGTCGTCTCTCCCTCTCGGTGATGTGGCCACACTTTCGGAAGCCGGAGATTGGGCGAGAGGGAGAGTAAAGAGCTCTGGTTGGTGGGGGGGGGGGAAACCGCGGGGACGTCAAGCAACATCAGATAATTTAACGTTATTTTAAGATCGATAAAACTACAAGGGGGGGGGGGGGGGGATGCCCACAGGAGCTTCACAGGAACGCGTCACACCACTCGCGCAGGCAGGTGTGACAGTCGTTGCATTGCTTGGCGTTAGCACGGCACGTGTCCTTCAGCCATTCTTTGAAGAGATCCTCGTTCTTCCTCAGCACCAGGAACTGCCCGAGCACCACGTATGCCCGGTCAAATCCCTGGTCCTCCAGCCTTCCACCGAGGGCGTCGCCGATTCCCGCTAAGCACTTCACCGACTTCTCCCCCATGGGCTCTGCCACAAAGTCCCGGTGCTTCTGCGAGGTGGTCATCGTCCTGCTGAGTTTCCGCCGCCTCCCGCCAAGAGTTTCCCGGGATTTATCTATCTTGATCCACTTTAATACCTCCAGCACCTCCTCTGTAACATGTACCCTCCTCAAAACATCACTTTTTATTTCCCCTTCTGGGCCAGAACTATCATTCTCCATAGCTATCTTAAAACCAATGGAATGATGGTCACTGGTCCCAAAGTGACCTCTCACTAACACTTCCGTCACCTGCACTTCCTTATTCGTCAAGAGGAGATCAAGTTTTGTGCTATCTCTAGTCGGGCAATCCACATATTGAATGAGGAATTCTTCCTGAACGCACTCGACAAATTTCTCTCCATCCAAACCCACAGAGTTACGGCTGTCCCAGTTAATGTTGGGGAAGTTAAAGTCCCCAATATTACCACCTTATTTTTCTGGCAGCTATCTGTAATCTCTTTCAATATTTGCTTCTCGATTTCCCGCTGACTATTTGGGGCCGTAAGTAGAGTCCGATCAAAGTGACCTCACCCTTCTTATTTTTCAGTTCTACCCATATAGACTCAATGGGCGAACCCTTGGATATATCCTCTCTGTACTGCCGTGATACTGTCCCTAATCAAAAATGCAACTCCCCTCCTCTCCTATCTCCTGATCTAACTTTCCTGTGGCATCTGTACTGCGGAACATTGAGCTGCCAGTCCTGCCCCTCCTTTAGCCATGTTTCAGTAATAGCTATAATATCCCAGTCCCATGTACCCAGCCATCCCTGAGTTC
This sequence comes from Scyliorhinus canicula, assembly GCF_902713615.1. Taxonomy (NCBI): domain Eukaryota; kingdom Metazoa; phylum Chordata; class Chondrichthyes; order Carcharhiniformes; family Scyliorhinidae; genus Scyliorhinus; species Scyliorhinus canicula. Next base: position 6,069,061 of record NC_052166.1, read on the forward strand.
ATCTGCCTTGCCCGTTAGGCCTCTTGCATTGAAATAAATGCAGTTCAACCTGTTTCTCTGCCGTCCACTTTTCTCCTAACTGACTTTTGTTTCTGTCCTTGTGCCCTCTGACTTCCTGCATTGGTTCCCATCCCCTGCCACATTAGTTTAAACCCTCCCCAACAGCACTAGCAAACAACCCCCCCAGGACATTGGTTCCAGTCCTGCCCAGGTGTAGACCGTCCGATTTGTAATGGCCCCACCTCTCCCAGAACCGGTTCCAATGTCCCAAAGATCAGAATGCCTCCCTCCTGCACCATCTCTCAAGCCACGCATTCATCGCTGCAGTCCCCATGTGGTGTAGGTACACCCACAGTGCTGTGAGAGAGGGAGTCCCGCACACGATGTTGCCATTTGTTCTTCGCGAAGGTGGTGGGGGGGGGGGGGGGGGGAGCTGCCACCTGTCGCGGTAAGTGTCAATTGCATTGGACGCAATGCTCTGGAGGTCAAAGGTTGATCTATTTATGTGGGGGTGATGCTGTGACATGGTTTGTGGGCGATCTTCCGCTCAGTGCTGGGGATTAGAAAAGGGATATTTTTATCGTGCGGTTTGTCGTTGCTCGTAGCGTGTTGTGCCCCTTCAGGTTTCACCACCCAGTGGCAAAGCCGGGGTTTGCGCAGACACCGCTTTTAAAAATTCTTCCACGGGGGATGTGGAGTGTTACTGGCTGGGCCCAGCATTTATTCCCCGTCCCTAATTGCCCCTCAAGAAGTTGGTGGGTGAGCGGCTATCTTAAACCGCTGCAGTCCCCGTGTGGTGTAGGTGCATCCACTGTGCTGTTAGGCAGGGAGTTCCAGGATTCTGACCCAGTGACCGTGAAGGAACGGCCGATACATTTCTAAGTCAGGATGGTATGTGTGTGTGGGCGATGGTGGAAGACTTACAGGCGGTGGGTGTTTCCCGTGGTGTCTGCTGCCCTTGTCCTTCTAGGGGGTGGAGGTGGTGGGTTTGGGCGGAGCTGTCGAAGGAGCCTTGGGCGAGTGGCTGCCGTGCATCTTGTCAACGGCACACACGGCTGCCGCTGTGCGTCGGTGGGTGGAGGGAGTGGATGTTGAAGGTGGGGGTTCGTGAGTCGATCAAACGGGGAAGGGGGCTGCTTTGTCCTGGATGTTGTTGAACTTCTCGAGTGTTGTTGGAGCCGCGCTCATCCAGACGAGCGGGACAGTATTCCATCGATCTCCTTTTTTTTCCAATTAAAGGGCAAATTATCCTGCACATCTTTGGGTTGTGGGGGTAAGACCTACTCAGGCACGGCAAGAATGTGCAAACTCTACATGGACAGTAACTTCCATCACACTCCTGACTTGTGTCCTTGTAGATGGTGGACAGGCTTTGGGGGGAGTCAGGAGGTGAGTTACTCTCCGCAGGATTCCCAGCCTCTAACCTGATAGCCACAGTATTTTTATGGCTGGGTCCAGTTCAGTTTCTGATCAATGGTAATGTTGATTGTGGGGGATTCAGTGATGGTAATGTTATTGAATGTCAAGAGGAGATGGTTCGATTCTCTCTTGTTAGAGATGATCGTTGCCTGACATTTTTGTGACAGAAATGTTACTTACCCACTTATCAGCCAGGCTCTGCATTGGGTGACCAACTGCAAGGTGCTGTGGACATTGGAGGCTCTGGACGTTCTGGGAAAAGTGTATTCCAGGAGAGTTCTGGTATTTCACGATCAGGTCAAAGAGTAGGTTCTGTGTTAGCACCAGGATGTGTGAAGGTTGAGTTGGACATGCTGCCCATTTACCGCCATCACACGAACCCTACTGTGCAGAACGTGGAGTTCGACCTATTGAGTCTGCACCAACCCTCTGAAAGAGCACTCTACCCCGGCCCACTCCCCCTGCACTATCCCTATAACCCCCACCTCATCTTTGGACACTAAGGAGCTATTTAGCACGGTCAATCCACCTAATGTACCCGTCGTTGGACTGCAGGAGGAAACCGTAGCACCCGTAGGAAACCCACGCAGACATCCGGAGGGGGTACGGGTGACGTGTGCAAACTCCACAAACACAGTCACCAGAGGTTGTGCTGTGAGGCAGTGGTGCTAACCCACCGTGCCACCTGATGGGATTGGTGTACAGGAATAAAAATAGCTAAATGGCTAAATCGCCAGCTTTTAAAGCAGACCAAGGCAGGCCAGCAGCATGGTTCAATTCGCTTACCAGCCTCCCCGAACAGGCACCGGAATGTGGCGACTAGGGGCTTTTCACAGTAACTTCACTTGAAGCCTTCTTGTGATAATAAGCAATTTTCGTTTCATTTCAAAGGGTCTGTAATTATGACCGCAGAGATAAAGCTGAGGGTCGTCCATGTTGCCAGCTTATCTCTTTTGCAGGGGAGCAGTAGATACAAAATGTACTCAAAACGCTGGACCTTGACCTGGCTCTAAACCATGGACGGCACCCCTGGTGCGGAGTGGGGAGGGGTTGGGGTGAGGGAAGAGGGCCTCCTCATTTGCCAGATCTGGAGTTGGCCAAGGAGGACATCAACTGGCCCAGGCAGCATCCACCCAAGGATGCCATCAGACCTGAGTGTCGCAGGCACGGTTACGGGCTGGTTGTCTTGGAGACAAAGTACTCCGTGTCCACCGGCGCGCTTTCTAGGTCTTCCGTACCCAGTGGGCACCTTGGTGATTGGGGTGCATTATTACACCCTGCACTCTCCCTTTCAGGGAACAACATTTTGGTGCAGTTAGTTGAATAACCTTTCAGGCTTTTAGTTTTAGTTACAGCCCCCCACTCCCCCACCAGGGAACTGTCACGCCTCCCCTTGTACACTTCCCTCCCCCTTCACTCCCCACATTTTTTTCAATGGATTGTTTTTTGGTTTGTATTGAAAAGTGTAAAACTACAGATGGCGCAGTGATCTCGTTGTCACAACCCCCTGGGCTAGCGTGCAGCTAATTCCAGTACCACTTGGAGTGGCAACACAGCTGAAATTAGATTTTATTTTAAATATCTAAGATCCTTGGCTGATCCCGATAAACACAGTCACCAGGTTTGTAACTTTGCAACACAAGTAACATTTTTATTATATACGGTATTATAATAAAACGGACAGAAAAATGTAACCAACAATCTACTACCCCTTTCCCAACCCCCCCTTCCTAACTAGCCCCACTCTCTATTCTCACACACACAAACAACACCTGAGGAAGGAGCAGCGCTCCGAAAGCTCGTGTTTGAAACAAACCTGTTGGACTTTTAACCTGGTGTTGTAAGACTTCTTACTGTACAAACAACACAGAGGGGGAAAGGGGTGGAAGGGGAAAGAAAATAGGACTAAAAGGATCAGGATCTCAGGTGCACTGGGATGGTTTCCAGTTAATGTCTTTCTGAAGTTCAAGCTTTCGTCTTGGTACTTCTTTCTTCTAGGCTTGAGATGATTTTCTCTGGCTAGGTTGTCGACCTTCTCTGCAGAATCAACATGCACCAGGCACTCACTGCTGGTACTCACTGCTTTCAAAACAAGAGAGCTGTTCTTTCAGATTGGTGAGCAGAGAGAGGGAGAACGCGAGCGAGAGAGAGAGATCGAGATCCACGGTCGAGGCACTTCTGCTCAGTTCTCTCAGAAATGATCACGCAAGAACCAATCACTGACCGTTGTCATCAGAACACTGTCCCTGACCAACCTGCTGGTTGCCACTTTACCAATTGAACCGAGACCCTCCACAACCGGTTGCTAAGATCCACTCAGTGCTGAGGAGTCTCACTTCTCCTCTTCCAAGCACAAAGCCTGGGCGCACTGTTTCCTGGCAAGCACCCTTCCTCTTAAAGGCGCATTCTGATTACGGGTCCACGGTCCGTAAAATAAATTGGAACAAAGGAAATAGACAGGAAGGACTCCTACAATGTGCCCTGCGGTGCCGTGCGATACGAGCCTGAGGACTGACACAGTAACGTCTGATTAGGCCTGTTGCAATGGAGTCTGGGTCTCTGAGACGCTTTGAGTCGGCCTTGTATTGTGAGGCTTACTGTACCTGCTGTCCTGCTGCTGTAGATGGAGGTCAGACTACTGGGGTGGGGGAAGGGTTGGGCTGTCTTCAGGTGAGGGATGCGACGGACAGCCTGTCACCCATCCATCCATCACCGGCTCTTATCGAGGCTGACAGGCTCTCTCGTCTCCGGGCCCTGATTTATCGACAGGCTCTGTTTCATTACTGGAAGGTCTCGAGGAAAATAATTCATTTGAGAAATGAAGCTGCAAGTACCTGCAGGGCATCCAATCAGTAAATCAGGGAGAAATGTCCCTCAGGGGAGAGACAGACAGACCAAATTAAATGTGTGTGTGTGTGCAGTGTGGGTGGGGGGAGGGGGGTAAGGGATATGTGAGGGGTTAGGGATTAGTCCTTGTGTGTGAATCCCATGCGTGCATGTGTGAGTTGCTTGTGCGAGTTGCGTTAGTGTGTGAGTCATGTGTGTGAGTTATGTGTCAATTGTGTGCATTGCATGTGTGCTGTGTGTCAATTGTGTGCATTGCGTGTGTGCTGTGTGTCAATTGTGTGCATTGTGTGTGAGTTGTGTGTCAATTCTGTGCATTGTGTGTGAGTTGTGTGTCAATTCTGTGCATTGTGTGTGAGTTGGGTGTCAATCGTGTGCATTGTGTGTGAGTTGGGTGCACGTGGACATGCCGGTGAGACTGGCTCCTCAGAGATCAGGCCATCATTCTGAAAGGGTGCCCCGATCTCTGAGTGAGCTTGGGGGTCTCTCTCTCTCTCTCCCCACGGGCAGTGTTCCCCCCCCCCCCCCCCCCCCTCTCCACAACCTCACAGAAGGACTTTACTCCATATCCACCAAACCCCTGGCAATTGGGGACATCCTTCTATGGAGCTGCTGAGTCCCCATCCCTATTTTTAGGCCTTCCTAATGATCCCCCCTCCTTTCAGGACCTCCAACCTTCACCCGCTCCCCGCCCTAACCTTCTGGAGCCCCTTCATACCTGCCCTTCACCCCCCACACATGTCATACCTCCTTTCATGGGCATAGCCCCCTCAGGCCCTGACCCCTGGCAGTGCCACCATGACACTCGGGCACTGTCACTCTGGTAGTGCCAAGGTGTCAGCCTGACAATGCCAAGGTGCCTGGGTGCCAGGGGGAGAACCAGGGTGCTGCCCTGTCCTTGATCACCTAGGGCCCTCCAATGGCCTGGCAGAACCCCCAGGTCCAGTTCCACCTAGTCCAAGTCTGTGTGGACTAGTACTTTAAAAAAAAAATTTAGAGTACCCAATTAATTTTTTCCAATTAAAGGGCAATTTAGCAATCCACATCTTTGGGTTGTGGGGGCGAAACCCACGTAGACATGGGGAGAATGTGCAAACTCCACACGGACAGTGACCCAGGGCCGGGATCGAACCTGGGACCTCGGCGCCGTGATTGTGTGGACCAGTACTAATCAACGCCCGGCTGGGCTCTCCTTGGGGAGACCGATTGATTCCAGCAGCTAGTTGGATCAGGTGTCAGCACGGTTAATAACCCACTTAACCGTGTGAGACTGGGTCCTGCCCATCTGGTTAGGTCTCAGGCAGCATTGCGGCTATCGGAAATCCCGGGGGAGGCCTCTCCTGGCATTTACAGGCTGTGTGCCGCGAGATTCGGGCGGGGGGGTGGGGGGTTAACGTATGCAGGTGTGTGAGTTGGGTACGCGTGTGTGTGTGTGTGTTACTGTGTGTGTGTGCGAGTTCGGGTGTGCGTGTGTGTGTGTTACTGTGTGTGTGTGTGTGTGTGTGAGTTGGGTACGCGTGTGTGTGTGTTACTGTGTGTGTGTGCGAGTTCGGGTGTGCGTGTGTGTGTGTTACTGTGTGTGTGTGTGTGTGAGTTGGGTACGCGTGTGTGTGTGTTACTGTGTGTGTGTGCGAGTTCGGGTGTGCGATGGTGTGTTACTGTGTGTGTGCGAGTTCGGGTGTGCGTGTGTGTGTGTTACTGTGTGTGTGCGAGTTCGGGTGTGCGTGCGTGTGTGTGTTACTGTGTGCGTGTGAGTTGGGTACGCGTGTGTGTGTGTTACTGTGTGTGTGCGAGTTCGGGTGTGCGATGGTGTGTTACTGTGTGTGTGCGAGTTCGGGTGTGTGTGTGTGTGTGTTACTGTGTGTGTGCGAGTTCGGGTGTGCGTGTGTGTGTGTTACTGTGTGTGTGCGAGTTCGGGTGTGCGTGTGTGTGTGTTACTGTGTGTGTGCGAGTTCGGGTGTGCGTGCGTGTGTGTGTTACTGTCTGTGTGTGAGTTGGGTACGCGTGTGTGTGTGTGTTACTGTCTGTGTGTGCGAGTTCGGGTGTGCGTGCGTTTAATGATAGCCTAGGGAGCAATGTTATAGAGACAGAAGTAGGCCAGTCAGTTAGACATGATTGCAGTTACACTGGTAACTGGTCAATTACACTGTGGACGGGCCAGTTACACTGTGGACGGGCCAGTTACACTCTGGACGGGCCAGTTACACTCTGGACGGGCCAGTTACACTCTGGATGGGCCAGTTACACTGTGGAAGGGCCAGTTGCAAGTGTCAGTTACACGGGAGATGGTCAGTAACCTTGGGAATGGTCAGTTACACTCAGGACCGCTTAGTTACATTGGGAATGGTCAGTTACACTGGGGACTGATCAGTTACCATGGGGATGGTCAGTTACACTGGGAACGGTCAATTACACTAGGGACCAGTCAGTTACCCTGCGGATCATCAGTTACATTGGGGACTGATTAGTTACGTTACAGATGGTCAGGTACACTGAACAGTTACTCTGCGAATACTCAGTTGTTCTGGATTTCCAGGGTGGACAGTTAGATAGTCGCCCACCCACCTCCTGACTGCCACAAGGGTGCCGGCCCCAGCTCCATGGGCTGAGGAGCTGGTGCTCGAGTCCAAGTCCGCCCGGTCTGATCTGTGTGACTCCACTACCCCTTCGCCCAGTGGCCGGACAGGACTCTGGCGACGGCTCCCTGTGTCAAAATCCAAACTTGTATATAAAAGATTTGTTGACACATCACTGAGCGTAAGGGCCCCCCACCCGAAGCCTTGCTGGGCTAGAGGGGCCGAGTGACAGCCCTCCTCCTACGCACCGCCGAAGCTCGGACTGTAGCTGGAACCTTCTCGAACGTGCGGAGACCTGGTGCTGTGAGGAGAGCAGGCTGTGGGTTATGTAATGGTGGTGCTGATGAGCTGAGTTGCAATGTTATTGGAGAGGTGTGTGCGTCTCCAGGAACGTTGGAAACCACTCGAACTTCTCGTTGACAGTTGAGGGAGGGATGTGTTGGATTCCAGTGATCAGCGCCAGCGATGAATTATTCAAGCATTTGAGGAAATAGCAGCTTGCAGAGCTGTGATGTCTCACTATTTTTCTGTGGGTGCGCAGCTCTTTGCTGATGAAGCTGGTGGGTGTTAGAATCAAGAGATAGAAAATTCTGCTTTCCATCACTCCCAGGACAGGTACAGCACGGGGTTAGATACAGAGTAAAGCTCCCTCTACACTGACCCCATCAAACACTCCCAGGACAGGTACAGCACGGGGTTAGATACAGAGTAAAGCTCCTCTACACTGTCCCCATCAAACACTCCCAGGACAGGTACAGCACGGGGTTAGATACAGAGTAAAGCTCCCTCTACACTGTCCCCATCAAACACTCCCAGGACAGGTACAGCACGGGGTTAGATACAGAGTAAAGCTCCCTCTGCACTGTCCCCATCAAACACTCCCAGGACAGGTACAGCACGGGGTTAGATACAGAGTAAAGCTCCCTCTACACTGTCCCCATCAAATACTCCCAGGACAGGTGTGGTAAATGTAATATATGAATGTATATAATAATTCACACTGTTACTGTAAGCGCAGTAGCACCACCCTACCACTAGGGGGAGTAGCGCTGGGAGCACTGAGGAACTTGTACTGGTTCCACCCTTGGTTCCGCCCACGACTCCTCCCCCTAATGCAGCTGTATAAGTATCCGTGTCCAGAGTCAGCCTGGGTCACTTCGAGTTCATCAACAGGTAACAGGCTGGCTCTGAAGTAAGTCGATTAAAGCCTAGATTCACTTCGGAAACACGTGTCTGATGAATTGATGGTTCCATCAATTTAATCGACTTAAGAACAGTAAAGATCGATTATGGAATCGGCCCTCAAGCCTGGACGCCTGGAACTCAACCCGCAGGATGCAGAGGCTAAAGAAATCTTCTCCCACTGAATCCGGTGCTTCAAGGCCTACATGGCCGAAGCGAGCACAGCCGAAACGACAGAGGATCAGAAGCTAAGTCTACTGCAC
>NC_052166.1:6077844-6154071 GCF_902713615.1 Scyliorhinus canicula
GGGAGAGTGGTGAGAGGGAGAGAGTGAGGCAAGAGAGTGACTGGGGGACAGAGATAGAGAGGCGAGAGATAGATGGGTGAGGTACGAGAGAGGGTAGAGAGAGAGGGGCTAGAGAAAGAGGGGGTAAGAGAGAGAGTAAGAGAAGGGGAGAGTGAGAGAGGGTAGAGAGAGGAGAGCGAGAGTGCGGTGCGAGATGGAGGGGGAGGGACAAGAGAGTGAGCCAGGTGAAAGAGAGAGAGAAAGAGGGAAGGGGGGGAGAGGCCCGACAGAGAGAGAGAGATAGAGTAGGTGAACAAGAAAGAGTAAGAGAAGGGGAGAATAAGAGGTGCTAGAGAGAGAGGCGAGAGAGGAGGGAAGGCGAGAGAGAGAGAATGGGGGAGGTGAGATGGAGAGAGAGCGTGGGTGTGTGTGAGAGAGAGAGACTAGAGAGAGAGGGTAGCAAGAGAGCGAGATGAAAAGAGAGGGGGGGCACGAGAGAGAGAGAGGGGGGCACGAGATAGAGAGAGACAGGGGGGGGAGCACAAGAGAGAAAGGGAAAAGGTGACCAAGAGAGAGTGAGAGAGTCTAGAGAGAGAGAGAGAGCGAGAGAGAGGGGCAAGAGAGAGAGTGGAGGGGAGGCGAGAGAGGGAGAGCAAGGGAGAGTGGTGAGAGGAGGGAGAGAGAGGTGAAGCAAGGGAGTGAGTGGGGGAGGCAAGAGATGGATGGAGGGGGAAGAAATAGAGGGGGGAGAGATAGAGGGCGGAGAGATAGAGGGATAGGCTTGAGAGAGGGAGAGGAGAGACGAGAGATAGAGGGGGAGAGATAGAGGGGGGAGATTGAGAGGGATCGGCACGAGAAAGGGAGAGAGGGGGAGGCAAGTGAGACACACACACAAGGGAAGGTGTGAGAGTGAGAGAGCGAGGCAGAGAGAGAGAGAGAAGGGAGCGAGAGAGAGGGGGTTGCGAGCGAGAGAGGGGTATGTGAGAGGGATGAGAGAGGGGGGAGTGGAAGTGAGAGAGGGAGTGGAGGCGAGAGAGAGGAGGGGCGAGATAGAGAGAGGGAGGGAGGCACGAGAGAGGGGGGAAACAAGAGAGCGCGTCAGACAGAGAAACAGAGAGAGAGAGAGAGAGGCGAGAGTGGGGAGGCGAGAGAGAAAGCGGGGAAGGGAGAGAGAGAGTGAGTGGGGGAACGGAGAGAGGTGAGAGGTGAGGGAGAAGGTAAGAAAGAGAGACAGAGGGGAAGAGTGGGAGAGAATGAGAGAGGGGGAGGCTAGTGAGAGAGGGAGAGAGAAAGAGGGGGAGGCAAGAGAGAAGGAAGTGAAAGAAAGAGAGATGGAGAGAGAAAGAGGGGGAGGCAAGAGAGGGGGGGAAACGAGAGAGCGTCAGACAGAGAGAGTGAGAGACAGAGAGAGTGAGAGTGTCAGAGAGAGAAAGAGTGGGGTGAAAGAGATCTAGGAAGGGAATTCCGAAGTTTAGGATCCCCTAAACAACTGGCGGCACGGCCCCCAATGGCGGAGCGATGGGAATCGGGGGATGCGTGAGGAGCCAGAATTGGAGGAGTGCAGAGATCTCAGAGGGTTGGAGGAGGTTAGAGAGAGAGGGAGCAAACAAGGAGGATGTTGCATACAAGGATGAGAATTATCTCTCTCTCTCGCTCTGTTGCCATGGTTCTGTGTAATCTCCTGTTCTCTTTCCCAGTTTAATTGTTCCCTGTCACTTGGTCTCTGCGGGTTTTCCTTTTCTGCTGCCACCTCTCTTTCGCTCTACCGCACCCTCTCTCGCTCTTCACATCCCCCGCTCAGCTTCAGCAGAGCACCTTTCCCCCAGTGGTTAAAATCCCTCCCCCTCCCCCACTTCAGCTGGGTCTAGCACAAGGTGTGGGTAACGTGTAGTGGGAGAGAAGAGCGAGCGCGCACTCAGGTCAACAGTAATGCAACTTTCGGAAGCTGCCATCAATCCGAAACAGACATTTCCCCCCCCCCCCCCCCCCCCCCCCCCCCCCCCCCCTCCCCCAAGCACAAGCCTCAAGGCCGGGTCAGCTGGCTGCACGGTCCCAGTGAAAGACCGGTATTTTAAAAGCACGTTCCTTCAGTTGACCATGGTGTTCAGTGTAGTACCTGCACTGAACCAACACCCTGCTTGCAAAACCCGAAACAAAGCCTCGACTGTCAACTGAGTTTCCGCGATTGGGGAAGCACTTGGTGAACAGTCCAGAGTGCACAGCAGCTACTCCAACAACCAATTTAAGATAGCAGATTCAAGCTTGTAACACGGCTCATTTGTATGTGCCCATAGCAACACACACCCAATACATATATATATATGAAACGAAAACAAAAACGAAAATCGCTTATTGTCACGAGTAGGCTTCAATGAAGTTACTGTGAAAAGCCCCTAGTCGCCACATTCCGGCGCCTGTTCGGGGAGGCTGGTACGGGAATCGAACGTGCTGCTGGCCTGCTTGAAAAGCCAGCGATTTAGCTCAGTGAGCTAAACCAGCCCATATATATCACAGGGACACGTCCTCTGCAAACAAAAGCAATATGTCCAAGGCTTCGCCTTTTCTGAATGTTAGGGAGCCATTAGTTTGCCCTTTGCTGTCTCCATGGCAACACCTTAGCCAATTAGTGTCTACTTGCCCCTTTTCTCCTGCAGTATAGATTTTTGAGAGAGTCTGAAATTTGTTCTACTGTTTGTTCTGATGAGGTTAAAACGAAAGACTTTGCCAATGTGTAATCTTCAACTCTCACTCTCCAAAGCCACAACAATAGTCAGGTTTGGTACTGCCAAGGGGCTGTTTGCAACGTAATTATCGCGTGAAAATACATCACACAGAACACGTCAACTCCAAAAAACTGGAAATCGTGAATGTCTGAGCGGTTAGCACTGCTGCCTCACGGCGCCGAGGACTCAAGTTCAATCCCGGTCCAGGGTCACTGCCCTTGTGGAGTTTGCACATTTTCCCCTTGTCTGTGTGGTTCTCACCCCCACAATCCAAAGATTTGAAGGGTAGGTGGATTGGCCACACTAAATTGTCCCTCAATTGGAAAAAAAGAATTGAGTACTTAAAATCTATATTAAAAAAAAAATGGTCAGAATTGAACAAGTACTGAGGGAGCGCCGTGCTGTCAGAGGGTCAGTGCTGAGGTAGCGCCGTGCTGTCAGAGGGTCAGTGCTGAGGGAGCGCCGCACGGTCAGAGGGTCAGTGCTGAGGTAGCGCCGCACTGTCGGAGCATCAGTCCTGAGGAAGCACTGCACTGTCAGAGGGTCAGTGCTGAGGGAGTGCCACACTGTCGGAGGGTCAGGGCTGAGGGTGGGCAGCACTGCCGGAGGGTCAGTTCTGAGGGAGCACAGGACTGTCGGAGGGTCAGTGCTGAGGTAGCGCCGCACTGTCGGAGCATCAGTTCTGAGGGAGCCCCGCACTGTCGGAGGGTCAGTACTGAGGGAGCGCCACACTGTCGGAGGGTCAGTGCTGAGGGAGCGCCACACTGTCGGAGGGTCAGTACTGAGGGAGCGCCACACTGTCGGAGGGTCAGTACTGAGGGAGCGCCACACTGTCGGAGGGTCAGTGCTGAGGGAGCGCCGCAGTGTCGGAGGGTCAGTACTGAGGGAGCATCACACTGTCGGACGGTCAGTGCTGAGGGAGCCCCGCACTGTCCGAGGGTCAGTGCTGAGGGAGCGCCGCACTGTCGGAGAGTCAGTGTTGAGGGAGCGCCGCACTGTCGGACGGTCAGTGCTGAGGGAGCGCCGCACTGTCGGAGAGTCAGTGTTGAGGGAGCGCCGCACTGTCGGAGGGTCAGTGCTGAGGGAGTGCCGCACTGTTGGAGGGTCAGTGCTGAGGGAGCGCCGCACTGTCGGAGGGTCAGTGCTGAGGGAGCACTGCAATGTCGGATTTCGTCGACTCCATGACATTTGTGTTCAGTAATCACTTCTCCAATACCTATATCCCGTTTATATACTGGTGCCGTCTTTTAAACAAGAAGTGCAATCTATTAAACAATTAAAACTCCAGTTCTAAATTAAATTCTGGAAATATTAACTCTCACCTCACAGATTCCTCCTCTTAAATGTAAAAATAAATTATTTTTCATTTTGACGTGAGTCATAACATACCATAACACAACATACCATAACACAACATACCATAACATACCATAACACAACATACCATAACATACCATAACACAACATACCATAACACAACATACCATAACACAACATACCATAACACAACATACCATAACACAACATACCATAACACAACATACCATAACACAACATACCATAACACAACATACCATAACATACCATAACACAACATACCATAACACAACATACCACAACATATCATAACACAACATACCATAACATACCATAACACAACATACCATAACATAACATACCATAACACAACATACCATAACACAACATACCATAACACAACATACCATAACACAACATACCATAACATACCATAACACAACATACCATAACATACCATAACACAACATACCACAACATATCATAACACAACATATCATAACACAACATACCATAACATACCATAACACAACATACCATAACATACCATAACACAACATACCACAACATATCATAACACAACATACCATAACACAACATACCATAACACAACATACCATAACATACCATAACACAACATACCATAACATACCACAACATATCATAACACAACATACCATAACACAACATACCATAACACAACATACCATAACACAACATACCATAACATATCATAACACAAATGCAGATTGTTTTTCCTTTAGCAATAAATGACCCTTGTTCCCCCTCATTTCTTTTCTTTTCACTCACATTCTCTTCTTTATGAAGGTTGGCACGATGGCACAGTGGTTAGCACTGCTGCCTCACAGCGCTAAGAACCCAGGTTCGATCCTGGCCTGTCTCACTCCCTGAACCTAGCATCTAGTCTGGCTGGGACAAACCTATATTTATTGCAAATCAGACTCTTCATATTCATGCCCTCCATATCAAAGTCTTGCCTGCAGTGATTCCACACCCTCAGGCTGGAAACTACCACCAGATTTGATGAACATCTATTTGGCGAGAACTGTAGAGACGCCAAAACAATTGCCCTCCAGGCAGTTCCCTTACATGAGGCTTCCTCTACCCTGCCTTATATCGAAGTTCGATCTACCACCCATTTTCGTGCAATCTGCACGTTCTCCCCGTGTCTGCGTGGGTTTCCTCCAGGCGCTCCGGTTTCCTCCCACAAGTCCCGAAAGACGTGCTATTTGGTGAATTGGACATTCTGAATTCTCCAGCCGGAATGTGGCGACTAGGGGATTTTCACAGTAACTTCATTGCAGTGTTAATGTGAGCCTACTTGTGGCAATAAAGATGTTTTTTTTTCTTTAAAAAAAATGTTTTTATTCTCCATTTTCCTCCAAAATTTACACCCCACCCACAGACAATAAACGGTAACAAATACAAAATCAATCCCCTTAACAATAACAACGATCCCATCCTCCCACCACCCCAAACAACGGCCCATCTGTCAATATATGCATCCAATAAAACAAACCCTCCCATGGTGGAAACAAAAAACAAAGGAGAAAAAGAGAAAGGAGTCCGGGACCGCCCATGGTCACCATAGAGTCCACTCCCCTCCACCCCCCACCCCCCCACATTCAATGCCATCCAACCTCTGAAAGAGTACCGTACGTGATACCCAAGAGTTGTAAACCCCCCCCCCCCCCCCCCCCCCCACCCCCCGCCTCCCCTCCCCTCCAACTCGTCCCGTCCACTGCCTCTTGTAAAACTCCTCCCCCCAACCTCGGTTCCTTCCCCCCAACTTTCCACCCTGGCTAGACCACTCGGGCCCTGTTCTGCCAGGCTCCGATGGCCGCAGCCCCTCCCCCCACCTCACTCCGGTTCACTGGCCGGTTCAAACCGGCCAGCGCGGAGGCCCCCGCCCGGGTCCCTTTCCCCCTTGCCCGGCCCTAGGAAAGCCCAGAAATCCCCTTTTAGCACACAAACCCCTCATATCCACCTCCACCCCAAAGAGCCCTCACTTCGAGTGCAAGTCCCATCACTTCCCTTGTCCAAATATATACAACATTGGCTCCTTTAGCTCACACACCCGCACACAGTGAAACAAAAAAGAAGAAAATACAGTCCTGAGGTTACATCGGCACATGGCCATTTCTCAGTTCTGGCTCAGTCCTTCTGCCTTCGCAAACTCCTCCGCTACTTCCGCCGTTCCAAAATAAAAGTCCTTGAGCTTGTAAGTCACCCTCAGCTTCGCTAGATAAACAGTGCTGCTCTGCACCATGCTACTGTACAGTGCCCTCTTCACCCGGTTGAAAGCAGCCCGCCTCCTCGCCAGCTCCACCGTAAAATCCTGGTATACACGTATACCAGCTCCAGCCCACTGCACCACCCGCTTCTGCTTGGCCCAGCACAGGACCTTCTCCTTCACACTGTACCTACGGAAGCACAGAGTCACTACCCTTGGCGGCTCACTCGCCTTTGGTACAGGCCTCCACGACCGATGAGCCCGATCGAGTTCATACCGGGAGGGATCCTCCCCCCCCCCCCAATAGTTTCGCCAGCATAGCGGCAAAATACTCAGTCGGCCTCGGCCCCTCAACTCCTTCGGGCAGCTCCACAATCCTCAAATTCTGTCGCCTGGATCTGGTTCCAGGATTTCCATTTTTCCTCGCAGATCCTTGTTAACCTCCATCACCTTCCGCATCTCCTTCTCCATCGAGGTAAGTTGATCACTGTGCTGCAACAAAGTCTCCTCCACTTCCTTCAGCTCCTCCCCTTTGCGCCCGCACCTCCGCCACTGCACTCGCCAACGCCGTCGTCACCGGGGAAATCGCCTCCTCCACCAGCACACTCAAAACCTCCCTCATCTCCTTCCTCATCGCCTCCAAGTGTTTTGTAAACTGCCTTTCGAATTCTGCAGCCATCACCTTAGTTATTTCTTCAGCCGTAAGCAATGCAGCCTCCCCTGGTGCTCCAGCCTCCTTTTTCCCTGGTGACCTCTCCACTCCCCGACGGGCCCTCAGCTGTTTTTTTAACGTCCGTTTTCTTGCTGATCCTGGACATCTTCTTCTGCTGCGCCTTCTCTGTGCCTTCTCCCTGCCTTTGTCGCCTCCGTGGACCCTGGGGCCGGGCTTAAAGCCCCGAAAATGCCGTTCCCGAACGGGAGCCCTCCGTTGCGCGGCTGCTTCCCACCCGCCGTCACCGGAAGTCCCGACAATAAAGGTTATTATTATCACTTCCGGATCATGACACTGTTTGCAGCCCAATAATAATTCTGTAAGTTTGGGAGCTCCAGGCCCCACCTCGTCTGTCTCTCTCCAGAAAAATCTCTTGGTTCGAGGAATCTTCCTCGCCCACACACAGGGCTCAGGATCAGTTTGTTAACCTTTTTAAAGAACAATTTGGGCAGGAAGATTGGGAGACTCTGGAATATAAACAAGGATTCTGGCAGAACCAACATTTTTACTGTCTGGACACGCGGTGCCAGGGTCAGTGGCAACACATCCCATCTCTTGAAGTCCTCTTTCATCCCCTCCGCAACTCAGTCAAATTTAGCTTATGGAGGTGGGCCCAATGCCGTGCCACATGTATCCCCAGAAGCTCGATCTTATCAAACGGATCGGAAGCTCACTCAAACTACCCTCTGATCAGGAATGTTGAGTGTTGAGGAATGCTTGTCATGTTGAGCTTATAACCAGAGAAGAAGCCCAAACTCTTTTAGAATCTCCAGTATCTTACCTGGGTACTTCATGGGATTTGCAATAGACAACAGGAGGTCGTCCACATATACATAGATACATAGAAGACAGGAGCAGGAGGAGGCCTTTTGACCCAGGTAAGGCCACATGTGAACAGCGTCGGCGGGACTCGGGTTATCTTGGCGGCCATTCATCCTGCGCGGAGAATCGGCGCCGAGGGGGGGGGGGGGGGCATGTAGAGCCCCCCCCCCCCCCCCCCACCGGCACCGCGGCAACCACAGCAATGGCGCCGATTCTCCGGTGACCGGAGAATCGGCATCGGGGCGGCATCGCGTGAATCACGCCCAGCCTGGCGATTCTCCGACCCGGCACCGGGGTCAGAGAATCCCGCCCTGGGTGTTCCGCTCCCCCCCCGGCCCCCCCCCCCCCCCCCCCCCCCCCCATACCAATCCATTCCCTAGAGGACCAGACAGCCATCATCAATGGCTCAATCGTAAGGGCAAATAGCAAAGGAGCGAGCAGGCATTCCTGTCTCATCCCACACTGCAAGGTGAAGTTGACCCCATTAGCCAAAATGCTTGCCTTTGGGACCTTGTACAATAATCTGACCCAGTCTACCAATCTCTGACCATACCCAAACCATTCCACTATGTCAAACAGGTACGCCCACTCCACTCAGTCGAACACCTTCTCAGCATCCATTAACGCTACAACGCCCACCCCCCTCCCTCCTGTGGAGATCATAATTACATCCAATAGCCTCCGCATATTAGTCGCTAGTAGCCTACCCTGAACGAACCTGGTCTGGTCTTCCTCAGCCCCATGCAGCACACATCCCTCGATTAGTGTTGCTAAGATCGTTGCCAAGAGTTTCGCAAAGAGGTGAGATCAGCCGGTAAGATCCACATCGTTATGGGTCTTCGTCCTTCTTTGGGATAAGTGAGATGAACGCTTGTGACAACCTGGGGGATGGGGGGGGGGGGGAGCACACCTTCCCCAGCGCTTCATTGTACATCAGCACCAGCAAGAGATCCAGCAACTAGCCAAATCGCTTGTAGAATTCAGCTGGGAATCCGTCTGGGCCTGGGGCTTTCCCAAACTGCATTGACCCCACACACTCCATCATCCCCTGTAAACCTATTGGGGCCCCAACCCAAGCCTTTGTCTGTTCTACCCTTGGAAACTCTACCACATCCAAAACGCGTCATCTCACCTTGACTCCCGACGGAGGTTCCGACTGGTATAGGTTAGCATAGAATTTACAGTGCAGAAGGAGGCCATTCGGCCCATCAAGTCTGCACATGCTCCTGGAAAGAGCACCCTACCCAAGGATAATCCTTGATCCACTTCAATTCGCATACTGCCACAACTGGTCGACAGCAGACGCTATCTCCCTGGCCCTACACACTTCCTGAAGTATCTTGACAAAAAGGACTCCTATATCAGACTCCTCTTCATTGACTACAGCTCCGCCTTCGACACCATAATATCAGCCAAGCTCATATCCAAACTCTAAAACCTAAGACTTAGCTCCTCCCTCTGCAACTGGATCCGCGAATTCCAGACCCATAGACCACAATCAGTAAGGAGAAACAACAACACCTCCTCCACGATAGTCCTCAATACCAGAGTCCCACAAGGTTGTGTACTTAGCCCTCTACTATACTCCCTGTACACACACACGACTGTCTTGCAAAATGCGGCTCCAACTCCATCTACAAGTTTGCTAATGACACGACCGTAGTGGGTCGGATCTCAAACAACGATGAATCAGAGTACAGGAGGGAGATAGAGAACCTAGTGGAGTGGTGCAATAACAACAATCTTTCCCTCAATGTCATCAAAATTAAAGGAGCTGGTCATCGACTTCAGGAAGCGAAGTATCGTACACACCCCTCTCCGCATCAACGGGGCCGAGGTGGAGATGGTTGACAGCTTCAAATTCCTAGGTGTACACATCATCAACAATCTGTCCTAGTCCACCCATCTCGACGCTACGACCAAGGAAACACAACAGCGCCTATATTTCCTCGGGAAACTAAGGAAATTCGGCACGTCCACATTGACTCTTAGCAATTTTTACAGAAAGCATCCTATCTGACTGCATCATAGCCTGGTATGGCAACTGCTTGGCTCGAGACTGTAAGAAACTACAGAGTCATGAACGCAGCCCAGTCCTTCATGCAAACCCGCCTCCCAACCACTGACTCTGTCTACCCCTCCCGCTGCCTTGGGAAAGTGGACGGCATAATCAAAGACTCCTTCCAACCTCTCCCACCGCGCAGAAGATACAAAAGTCTGAGAAAACACACAAGCAGGTTCAAAATCAGCTTCTTCCCCGCTGTTACCAGACTCCTGAATGACCCTTTAATGGACTGAACTGATCTCTCCATGCATCTTCTCTACTGAGTAGCACTGCACTCTGCAAGCTTCACCCAATGTCTATGTCTATGTACTTACATTGTGTATTTATCGTATGTCCTATTTTTTTCATGTATGGATCTGCCTGATCTATACGCAGAACAATACTTTACACTGTACCTCGGTTCATGTCACAATGAATCTAAATCTAATCTCCGATAAAAAGAATAAAAAATTCCACTGATTTTTTCCAGATCCATTTCCTCCTTGTCTCCCTCAGCCTACCTATTTCCCTCGCCACCCATTTCCACAATTGGTGAGCAAGCATCCTACTGGCCGTCTCCTTATACTCACACATCAACCCTCTAGCTTTCCGCAATTGTCTCACCCCCTTTCGGAAGAAACCAGTTTGAACTCCATCTGTAGCCTCTGTCGCTCCCTCAGTAGCGTCTCCTCAAGTGATTCCGAGTATTTACGATCAACTTCCAAAACTTCCACCAACCTTGACTGCTCCACTCACTCCGCCCTCAGCCTGCGTGCACAGATCGAGTAGAGCTCTCCCCTAATCACAGCTTTCAGTGCCTTCCACACCACGCCGGCAGAAACCTCACCCATGTCGTTCTGGTCCACACAATTGTGAATAGCCCCCTCTATCCTCTTGCAAATCCCTTTATCAGAAAGAAGTCCTGCGTCCGTCCTACCCTGTGGTCTTTGGGGAGAACATCATTTCTGCCCGTAGATCCACCCAGTGTGGTGTGTGACTGGACACCACAATAGGCAGCACAGTGACACAGTGGTTAGCACTGCTGCCAATGGCGCTGAGGATCGGATTCGATCCCGACTCTGGGTCACTGTCCGTGTGGAGTTTTCACATTCTCCCCTTGTCTGCGTGGGTTTCACCCCCACAACCCAAAGATGTGCAGGGTAGGTGGATTGGCCACGCTGAATTGCCCCTTAATTGGTAAAAATGAATTGGGTACTCTAAATTTATTTAAAAAGAGATTCAACATCACAATCGCCGGGTATTCTGCCCAGCCACTGTCATCAATGTCTTATCCATAACAAAAAGGTCTATCTGTGAATAGTCCTTATGGACATGGGAAAAGAAGGAAAACCCCCTCAACCTAGGTCTCTCAAAGCCCCACAAACCCATGTCTCCCATAAACTGCATAAACTCTCGGAAGCTCCCTAGCTATCGCCGATATCTTCCTGGGTGTGGAGCATGATTGGTTCAGCCCCGGGTCTAGCACTGTGTTAAAGTCCCCCCGAGAATCAATCTATGAGCACCCAAATCTGGGATCAATGCCAGAACCCACCTCATTAAATCCACAACATCCCAGTTTAGGACATAGGTGTTGCCCAGCGCCACCGGGAACCCTCCAACCACCCACTCCCCAATAATAATCTGTCGCCCGGATCGGACACGATCTTTCTCACTGTGAAAGCCACCTTCTTGCTGATCAATGCAGCCAGCCTTCTCGCCTTCATGTCAATCCCCTAATGGAAGACTTGACCAAGCCACCCCTTTCTTAGTCTCGTCTGATCTACTACTTTTAAGTGAGTTTCCTGTAGGAATACCTTTAGGTTCTTCAAATGCTTGAACACGTGCTGTCTCTTAACAGGTCCATTTAGTCCCTGCATGTTCCAACTCACCAATCGAGCCCACCCCATCTTAAATCAACCATATTTCTGTTTCAGCCAATTACCTCAGGTTGTCATTTTGCACCCACGAGGCCTCCATAAGGTGCCCACCGCCATCGACTCATACCTCTGCGCCCAAACGGCATTCTTAACGTAGCCCTCCCAAGCTCTCCCACCTTACCCTCCAATCTAGACCAAAGAAAGAAATATAACTAAAACCCTACCCTCTTCTCTCCATCTCGTCCCCCCACATCTCTTCTGTTTACTAGCTTTCCTGCTAGTATGCTGGCCTCCCGTGTCCCACCACATCACCCACACCCGACCCATCATAACCACACTCCCACCCTCCACATGTTCCCCAACACCCAGAGCAAATAACTCCCAACATTAAAAATAAAATAGGGAGGCGAATAATAGAGAAAGAGAGAAACACGAATAAACAATCGCCAAACTATCAACAATATCAACAATACAATTCAAACCCAGTCAAACACTCGATCCCCTGGTCAGGTAAAACCTTGTTTGCTTCCTCTGGAGTGTCCCTATAATGCTCCTAATTCCAAAATGTGATCCATAAACGAGCCAAGAGAGGATCCCGAATTTTATGCCTTCTTTATGCAGGAACGCGCCTCGACCTTATTGAATCCATCCCGATTCTTAGCCAGCTCTGTGCCCCAATCTGGGTAGACCCCTCCCATGTACTCTTCTTCATCTGTCTGGTCCATCTCAGGATTTTCCCCTTGTCCAGGAAATGGTGCATTCACACCGCCATTGCCCTCGGCTGCTCCACCGCCTTCAGCTTCCTTCTCAGCACTCTGCGTGCTCGGTCGACCTCGAGGGGGCGGTCAAAGGCTCCCTCCCCCATCAATTTCTCCTACACCTGTGCTATGAAGTCCGTGGCCTGCAAGCCCTCGATCCCCTCCGGCAGACCCACTATGCAAAGACTTTGGCGACACTTGTGGTTTTCAAGCTGGTCCACCTTGACCGGCAACGTCTGGTGACTATCGGTAACCGAGGTAAGTTCCGCTTCTAACAAGGCCAGCCAGCCCTCGTGGTCAGCCACGGGCTCCTCCATATTCTTCAGTGCCGCACCCTAGGCCTCAAGCTTCTGTTCCGTTCTTTCCACAGCCTCCTTGATCGGGTCTGTGACTCTTGCCAGGTCCTCAGTGGTTTCCGATCTCTGCTTTCTAAATTGTAACGTTAGGAAGCCCACCAGTTTATCGGTGGACCATTGGGCCGGAAGCGCCCACTCAGAGTCCACCATCATCGTACGTTCGACGCCGCTCTCCAAGTTTGCTTGCAGCTGCTTTTTCTCCCCCTATTAATCTTGGGAGGGTGAGAACCGAGGTAGTTTAAAATAGAGTCACTATCTTCCTTTCGGGTTGAAAAAACATTCAGCCTTGTTTGGCCATCTGATCGAGGTTACTGGATTGAAATCCACTTCCCCGCGCTGGAGCCACCAAGTTCGTGGCCGTCTACCACATGGTCGCCACCAGAAGCCCCGCTTTAATCATTTCTAATATCTTCAAGTTGGCCCCTCTTTTCGTCAGATATCAGATAATTGGTAACTGCTGTCAGTCCACTTGATCTTGTCGATCTCCCTGTCCTCCCACAACTGTTTTGGCCTCGCTGTCAATTCGTTGTCTCTTTTCATTGATGATTTTCGTACAGTGGACATTCTCTCAAAGGGACTAAATGTCTGCGTGACACTATAGGGGCAGTTCCTGAATGCCCTATTCTGTTTAAAATTTCTATATTAAAAATGCCACATCTACCGCCTCCACTAGGGCCAGTGTCTCCGCTGCCAATGGTTTTTTAACCACTTTTTGTATGTTTTTCCCAAACCAAAGGACAACGTTTACCTTTCTCCGCCCCCCCGGAGAAAAATTATCCACCCACACTCGGAAAGCCATGACAGAGATCAGCATAGGATGCGTCAGCATAAACAATACATTTCAGTTGTCTAATATCGCCTGAAGATGGGAATTTCAAAACACAATTCTCTAATTTTAATTTTGCCAATGTTTTGTTTGCGCAAACAATTTCTTCTACCATGGAATCGTACACATTAGTGCTTCCTTCTAAAACATCAAAACTGGCATCCGGTCGTGTTTGTCTCGCTAACCGATTCAGCTGCCCGATTGGAATTCCTCTTTTTCCATGTTAGAAGATGCCATATCCTCTTGTGAGCCCCTACCGCGCGCGGGCAATTGCTACAGGGTTAATATTATCCAAGTTAAGCTGTTGATGTAGGGTGATATGCAGACCACTCTGCCTGAATTTTAACGCAATGAATTTGAATGTGTCAGAGGCCTGACTTGAACTCCGATCTGTGATGAATGTCGAAAATTGTTTCAGAAATGTCATTAAAAACCCTGGTTTAAGATACATACAGGCAAGATGGCTTATAAAGCTGTGATTAAGCGGTCGTAAAGGGTTATTTTAACCATTTACTTGTTCACAGATAGATGGCTAATGGAACATTGTTTTGATTTTGGAGGGTCCCTGGAGTGTAGATAAAATATGAGCGTTGGTGCTTAATCCTGGATAAACAGAATGTGAGCCATTTACATGGGAGGAGACTGAATAATGCCTTATGATGCAATTAAGGGATGGAGTCAGTTCCATCTGTAATTTTGCAGTTTTCCATAGGTTTTTAGTCTGACAAGACAGGGCTTCAACTGGCTCCTGAAAGGTTTTTTAAAATTTAAGAGTAACCAATTTTTTTTTTCCAATTAAGGGGCAATTGCCATACCAGCCTCCCCGAACAGGTACCAGAATGCGGCGACTAGGGGCTTTTCACAGTAACTTCATTTGAAGCCTACTTGTGACAATAAGCGCTTTTCATTCATTTTCATTTAGCATGACCAATCCACCTATCCAGCACAATTTTGGGTTGTGGAAGTGAGAGCCAAGCAAACACAGGGAGAACGTGCAAACTCCACACAGACAGTGGCCCGGAGCCGGCATTGAACTCGGGTCATCAGTGCCATGAGGCAGCAGTGCTAACCACTGCATCACCATGCCATCCTGGCTCCTGAAAGGTTCTCTCCAAGATCTGTGCACAGAGCAAAGCAAGTAAACTTTTATAAGTGGTCTTTGAACTATATTGGTTTGCTTAATTTGAATATATATCTAGTTGCAGGTGTAGGGAATAAGTTAAAGCTTTTTCCTTTTATCAAATAACCGTTTTGGCTGTTAACTATAAAGCTGTTACGGGTGATACGGTGGCGCAGTGGTTAGCACTGCTGCATCAGCGCACCAGGGACCCGGGTTCGATCACAGTCCCAGGTCACTGTCTATGTGGAGTTTGCACATTCTCCCCCGTGTCTGCATGGATTTCACCCCCACAACCCAAAGATGTGCAGGAGAGGTGGATTGGCCCTCAATTGGAAAAAAGAATTGGGTACTCTAAATTTATTTTAAAAGACTATAAAGCTGTTACTTGGTTGCTAATGTGATTGATTCTGTGTTTAAATCAAAGTCTGTTGCAACACAAAAGATACCCTGCTGGATTCTCTCAAAATGGGAATGTGTCCTCACGCCGGTGTAAAAACGCTGGCGTTTAACTCCTCAGTTTCCTCCCAAAATATAAGCCGCTTCATTCACCGTCAGGAGGCGAGCAGGGACCCGGAGTGATTCACGCAGCTTTAGCTGCGGATACGGGCTCCCCCACTTCCGGTTTCGAGTCTGTGCATGCGCATGGTGGCGGCCTCCAGCGGCCACGCTGAGCGTCATGGCAGATGCGGACTGCGCAGGCAGCTGTAAAAAGTAGGCCCCCCCGATCGGCCGTGCGCCTGAAGATCCGACCGGCCCGCCCATAAGGTCCCCCCCCCCCCCGGAGCCCGAACTCCCTGCCCCCCCACCAGTTCGGCCGCAGACTGAGTCGGCAGCCGCCATGCGAGGTTTGCGAACAGCGATAGGTGGTTAGAACCACGGCGTCGGGAACTCGGCCAGTTGGGAGCTGAGAATCGCTGGGAGGGCCTCTGGCAATGGCCCCCCAGCCGCGTGGATTCTCTTGTCCCGGAGAATCGTCGGGCCCGATTTCGACGTGAAAGTTGATTCCCCCCCCAAATGCAATTTTGGCGCAGGGCTGCAGAGAATCCAGCCCAACATGTGGGCAGGTTATCACCCCTGTGGTGAAGTATGCTTTCCTTACAGCTTTACAGATTGCAAATTTTTGGGTTCTCATCTGGGATCCTAACAATAAGCCCGTTAATAACAGCGCTTCCAAATTGGTTACTCCCACTCCACAAAAAAATAAACTACATGCATCATGAAGATGCCTGAAAGTTTCCCTCCTTGGTGCCAATAAAACATGGCCCTTGGTGCCAATAAAACATGGTAGGATCTGCTTTCAACCGAACCTCCAACTTTAACCAATCTCCAACTTCCAATTTGAAAAATGAAAAATGAAAATCGCCTATTGTCACGAGTAGGCTTCAATGAAGTTACTGTGAAAAGCCCCTAGTCGCCACATTCCGGCGCCTAAACCAATCTCAGGGAAAAGTACCAATCTCTAGAGGCGTCATTCAACCCGTATACACATTTATTTAACTCCTTTGGAGGCCGAAGAATAACTTCTCTATGAAGCTGATGTCCTTATGAGAAATTTTACATCCATCGACTTGCATTCCCAAGCGTTTGTGGCTAACGGAACCAAGAAGATTTTTGAAATAACCTTTCCTGCTGTTGGTGAATCTACCCCAACATCTTGGTCACCCAAGTTTTCTTCAAAACCTCATACCCTCAGCCTGGCTTTGACCTTCTATTTTCCATCAGAAAGCTCCTTTCCTGTGCATTTCCATCTAGGAGTTGGAACTCATCCCCTGTCTGAGATCTCTGTGCACACCCCAAATGCATCTTTTATTCATTTATCATTTAATTTGTTGGAAGTCATTCAGACCTCTCGATCATACGGGCTTCTGCTCCTTGTAGCATTCCAAGTTTGTACCATATTTCTTGACCTTGTTAATCTGTGCCCTCTAACAAGTAGGCATGCATGAACACTGCAATGACGTTACTGTGAAAATCCCCTAGTCGCCACATTCCGGCGCCTGTTCGGGTATACGGAGGGAGAATTCAGAATGTCCAATTCACCTAACAAGCACATCTTTCGGGACTTGTGGGAGGAAACCGGAGCACCTGGAGGAAACCCACGCAGACATGGGGAGAACATGCAGACTCCGCACAGACAGTGACCCAAGCGGGAAATCGAACCTGGGACCCTGGCGCTAAACCTGGACCCTGGGACCATAGTACTAAACACTATGCTAACGTGCTGCCCTTGTACATTCAACCAGTTTTTATATTTTCCAGAGGCCTTCCCTGCTCTCCCAACGCAAGTTGCATCTTTCCACTGACTGTCCCCTTCTGGAAAGTCTGTCACTTTAATGCCAACCTTTGGCAGTTGTGTTGTGGGACAAATAGCCTCGTCTGATTCATCAGAATACTATCTCCCCCTTCAGATCCAGCCAATTTCCGCGATGTGGCCCTTAGAATCCCGTAACATATTTATATGAGAAGTACCTGGAATCTCAGCATGTTCAATAACCCTTTTTGAATCTGCAAACTTGTAATCTGTGCCCATGAATCTTGACATGCGTGCCCAAACAGTCTGCTTTCCCTGTTGCAAAAGTTTTATCGTCTGTACCCGTAACCATCCCTGGACCTTTGCACTCGTTAACTCCATCTCTTTTGTAGTATGCCATGTTTCCCTGTTTGACAATAGTTTCCAATGGCCATTCACTGTATCGCAAAGCTCTCCAAATTCTTTGCGATTTCTGCTTCAAGGAATGCTCTCCTGTCCGCATGCAGTGCGTTTAAATGCTCAGAAAAGACAGAGCTAATTGCAGTCGTCTCCCAAGCTGGAGGATGATCATTCATGACTGAAGGAATTTGGGGATTTCTCCCAAAAACCAACTGATATGGGCTGTAGCCCCCTGCCATCTGTAGCAGATTCCTCGCAGGGATGGCCCATGCTGAAGCCAAAGTTAATTTACAATTTGGCCTATCTACGAGAATTTTACGAAGCATTTAACCTATCACAGCATGATTTCTCTCGCACACCCCGTTAGTAAATGGGCCTTCTGCAGCTGCATTGATAACTATTAGGTTCAAGTTCTCACACATACACCAAAATACAGAGTCAGCAAATTGCCCCCCCATTATAGTGAGAAACTTTGATGCTGGCCCCAGTCTGGTCCCTATCCAGCCTTCCATTATCTGTTCCACAAATACTTTCTTCTCTTTACTACATATAATCGTCGACTGATTAAACTTCGTTGTCAAGTCTTCAATGTGTTAAATGAAAATGTTATTTTCTTCATCACACCTTAAGATCCATGGCCACACCTTCATTATAATCTGTCCCTCAAGGGCAAACTCACTATGGGTAGTGATGGTGTTCTTCTATATTTTTTGCATAGATCACATCTACCGCTTATCTGTTATATAAGTTTGGTGTATTCTTCATCTCTTATACCCACATCTCTGAGCAAAATCTGTAATCTTTGGGAAGGCAGATGGACAAATTGATGCAACTTCAACACAATCAACTTGTCTTCTGGACTCTCATTCTTTGACGCCAACAGTACCTCCTTAATTTCTTTACAAGAAAAAATAGGATTCAATATCAGAATACAATAGTGTCCAGATTGTGAACACTTTAAGTCCACAGTTTTTATTAAAGTTGATGGCCATGTTCGCTTTCCATGTCAAGTTTCACATGTGCTTTCTTAGAATCATAGATCCCTACAGTGCCATTTAGTCCATCGAGTCTGCACCGACCCTCTGAAAGAGCACCCTACCTAAGAACACTCCCCTGCCCTATCCCCGTAACCCCACCTAACCTTTGGACACTAAGGGACAATTTTTACCATGGCCAATCCAGCTAACCTGCACATCTTTGGACTGTGGGAGGAAACCGGAGCACTCGGAGGAAACCCACGCAGACACAGGGAGAACATGCAGACTCCATGCAGTCAGTCATCAGAATCAAACCCAGGTCCCTGGCGCTGTACATCGGATTTGGCTGGATATGACATCCGGGCTAATAAAATTATTTCTTCCAGCGATTTTACAAAGATTCACTACTCTTAGGGCAGCACGGTGGCGCAGTGGATAGCACTGCTGCCTCATGGCACCGAGGACCCAGGTTCAATCCTGGCCCTGGATCACTGTTCATGTGGAGTTTGCACATTCACCCCGTGTCTGCATGGGTCTCATCCTCACAACCCAAAGATGTGCAGGCTAGGTGGATCAGCCCCACCAAATTGCTCCTTAATTGGGAAGAAAAAAATTAGGTACTCTCAATTCCTTAAAAAAATCACTATTGTTTCCAGTGATTTAATGATATTATCACCCCAAAATCTGAAACCTGTGGGGTGGAATTCTCCGTTAGCCAATGTCAAAATCGTGAAAGGCGGAGAATCGGTTCAGATGCTGAAACAATATCATATAATAATAATCGCTTATTGTCACAATTAGGCTTCAATAAAGTTGCTGTGGAAAAAGCCCCTAGTCGCCACATTCCGGCACCTGTTCGGGGAGGCTAGTACGGGAATTGAACCCGCGCTGCTGGTCTTGTTCTGCATTACAAGCTAGCTGCTTAGCCCACTGTGCTAAACCAGCCCCGGTTGGCGCCGATTTAAAGCCAAATCGCAATGCTCCAGCACCTTGACAGGAGGCATCAATGCGTTCCGAAACGCACGTACAGAAGACACAGTTTGCATATCATTAGCGGGCCCAACCCAGCATTCTCCGCCTCCATGGCCCGAGTTCCCGACGACGCTGCATTGGCGGCAACACCTGGGGCTGGATTCTCCGTTCCCCGACGCCGAAATCACGTTCGGCGACGGGGCGGAGAACCTGTTTTGACAGCCAGATTGGTAGTGGCGCCAGTTTTTGAATTCTCCGCCCTTTTGGAAAGCGGTGTACTCAGGAGTACACCACGCCGATTATTCACTGTCTCAGGCCATTGCCTGAGGCCCGCCCCGCGATGCTCCGTCCCCGACCGGCCGAGTTCCCGATGGCGTGGGACTCTCATGGCCCCAGCCGTTCAGGAATCTCACGTGGCAGCTGCGGACTCAGTCCAGGGCCGCCATTGTCGGGGAGGGCTGATCGGTAGGTGGGTGGGGGGGGGGGGGGGCTTCATTCGTGGCTGGGGCACTGTGGGCGGGCGGTCTGGGGCACGCAAGCAGCCGAAGGGGGGCACTACTTTAGCGGTCCAGGTACGCAGGCTGAGTCCGTCGTGGAGCACGGCGTGGCCGCTGCAGGTGCTCAGGGCCATATCGGCAGCTAGAGCTGGGAGCTTTCCACTGTCTCCCTGCTAGCCCCCAACAAAAGGTGTAAAACACCACCATTTTCCTGGCGAAAACACCACCATTGTCATGCCGGCGTGGCGACTTTGTCTCCAAAAGGGAGAATCCAGCCCATAGTCTCAGAAACGGACAATCCCGCCTGTGGAATTTCCTTCACCTTGTTCCGATGTTTGGTCACTTAGAGGGTCCAGGTAACATCTCAACCAGTCCATTCCACATACTGTAGATGTCCATCCGCGGTCTAACACGGCATAACTGAAGAACTCTGCGACCAGCACATTCATCACTGGACTGAAACGTCTCGTTACTGGGACAATGCTTTCTCTTTGGTTATTAATAAAGCATTTGATAAGGTTCCTCATGGCAGGCTGCTGCAAAAGATTAAATCACATGGGGTCAGGGGTGAACTTGCTGGATGGATTAAGAACTGGCGTGGCCATAGAAGAGAGGGTAGCAGTGAAAGGGTGTTTTTCCGAATGGAGGTCTGTAACTAGTGGTGTTCCGCAGGGGTCAGTACTGGGACCTCTGCTCTTTGTAATATATATATAAATGACTTGGAGGAAAATGTAGTGGGTCAGATTAGCAAGTTTGCGGACGATACGAAGATTGCAGGAGTTACGGATAAAGATGAAGATTGTCAGAGAATACAACAGGATATTGATAGGCTGCAAAATTGGACAGAGAAATGGCAGATGCAATTTTACCCGGAGGTGATCCACAGATCCTTAAAAGTAGCAGCACAGGTAGAAATGGTGTTGGGGAAGGATAGTTTCCAGAACATGGGTGGGAGAGGGGAAGGTATCAGATATCTGCAAAGAAATGATGGAGTCGGAGGAAACTCAGATAGAGGAACTAAAGGGCAAGTGGGAAGAGGAGCTGGGGGAGAGATAGAGGCGGGTCTGTGGGCGGATGCCTTAAGCAGGGTTAACACATCCTCATCATGTGTCAGGCTTAGCCTGATACACACACGAAAATGAAAAATGAAATGAAAATCGCTTATTGTCACAAGAAGGCTTCAATTGAAGTTACTGTGAAAAGCCCCTAGTCGCCACATTCTGGCGCCTGTCCGGGGAGGCTGGTACGGGAATTGAACCATGATGCTGGCCTGCCTTGGTCTGATTTCAAAGCCAGCAATTTAGCCGTGTGCTAAACCAGCCCCTACCATGACGGTCCATGACGGTGGCCCGGATGAGCAAGTTCTTTGGGGTAGAGGACAGGTGTGCGAGGTGCGCAAGAGGTCCAGTAAACCATGTCCACATGTTTTGGGCATGCTCAGAGCTTGGAGGGTTTTGGCAGGGTTCCGCTGAGGCTATGTCCACAATACTTAGAGGTGGCGATCTTTGGAGTGTCGGAAGAGCCGGGAGTCCAGGGGGCGTGAGAGGCTGACGTTTTGGCCTTTGCCTCTTTGGTAGCCTGGAGACGGATACTGTTAATGTGAAGGGACTCTAAGCCCCCAAAATTAGAGACCTGGGTTAGTGACATGGCTGGGTTTCTCAGTCTCGAGATGGCAGCCATTCGGCAACTTTCTCGGAGAAAATTAAAATGTCAGCAGATGCAGGAATCTGGTGGGGGTTAGGCTATTGTTTCATTGTTGGCGTGCGAAGAGCGAGATAGGGATGGAAAGGTTTTATGTACCATGTTTATATGCGGTTATTGTTATTATTATAAAAACTACAAATAACCTAATAAAATGTTTTTTAAAAAAAAGAAATGTTGGTAAAGAAAGCATAGGCATGCTTGCCTTCATAGGATGGGTATCTTGTATAAAAGCTTGAAAATTATGTTACAGTTATATAAAACGTTGGTTAGGCCACCTTTGGAATACTGCCATCTAGTCACCGCACTACCAGAAGGACGTGGAGGCTTTGGAGAGAGTACAGAAAAGGTTTACCAGAATGCTGCCTGGTGTGGAGAGTATTAGCTAGGAGGAGAGATTGAATGAACTGGGATTGTTCTCCCTAGAGTGTTGGAGACTGTGGGGCGACCTGATAGAAGTTTATAAAATTATTAGAGGTATAGATAGGGTGAACATTTGGAGGCTTTTTCCCAGGGCGGAAATGAAAATTACAAGGGGGCACAAGTTCAAGGTGAGGGGGGACAGGTTCAGTGGAGATGTGCGGGGAAGGTTTTTTTACACAGAGGGTGGTGGTGGCCTGGAATGCACTGTCAAGTGAGGTGGGTTGAGACAGACAGGTTAGTGACCTTTAAGGCTTATCTGAATAGGCACATAAACAGATGGGGTATAGGATACAGGAGGTTGGTCTCGATAGGACATGTGATCGGCGCAGGCTTGGAGGGCCGAAGGGCCTGTTCCTGTGCTGTATTGTACTTTGTTTATTATCCTCCTCCTCTTCGGTCTTGCGTTTGCTTTTAAACACCCTATTCCATCTCTTAGTTTACGGCACAATGGAATTTGGAATCTAAAACACTGACTGACCATACCCTGTCGAAATTTCCCAATTCATTCTTCCAGCCAGAATTGTCAATGATATTTCTGCCCTGGTTATGTTCAGTCAGAAATTATCTTTCGTGTTGACGGTTGCCGCCTGTTTCTTGACCATCTCGCCGTCCCGTTAACATCGAGTGTTCCATTGTGTGTCTTACCGCCGATCGGCCCATTTATGGCATGAAGGCTGCTGGGAAGGAACGTTTTTTGGAGCCTCTGACGTTTGTTCTAACAGGGCGTGTGTCTTTCTGTAAATGTAACTCCCGTCAAAACCAGAAGCCTATCTATATTTGTAACTTTAGCAGAGTCCAATAACTTGACCGCCAGCACTGACTGATGGATTTCTGGGCAGAATTTCTGCAACCTTGGGCACAGTCTGCTGAATTCCATTATATACTCTTCTACAGATGTAACCTCAGACATTCTAAACCTGTCAAAATCTGACCAAGCCTCATGAGCTTGTGCTGAGGCAGCTCCGCACTGTCTTTTTGCTAAATCTTATCCGTAAAAGTTAATAAAGTGTCCAAACGTTCAACTGAGTTTGAATACTCTGGCTCCAATTCTGTACAAACCATGGGCTGGATTCTCCATTATTGGGACTATGTCCTCACGCTGGCATCAAAATGGTAGAACTTTACGCCAAAAAAACTTGGATCAAAGGGACACGAATTCCCAGCCCTGCAGGGGGCCAGCAGGGGCCCGGCGTAGATCTCGCAGGTTTTGCTGCAGATACGGGCCCTGCACTTCTGGGTCAGAGGCCAAGCATGCGCACTGCAGTGGCCTCCAGCGGCTGCGCCTTGCTCCATGGCAGACTTGGACCACATAGCTAGATCCACAAAAGAGACCCCCCCAGCACCCGACCCTCAGCCCCACAAGCATTCCCCAGCCACCTATAAGGCCCCCTCCCAGCCTCCAATCCGCCCGCCCCTGACCAGGGCGGCTGCGGAGTAAGTCCGCAGCCGCCACACAAGTATCCCGACCGGCTGGAGCACATTAGTTCCACGCCGTCGGGGCTTCGGCCGGTCGGGGGCAGAGAACGGCTGAGTAAGAGGCAATGGCTGCAGGCGGCGCTTTTCGGGGCCCGCAGAATTGGTGAACCGGCGCAGGTCCCGATTTCTTGTGGGAACATGGTTTCGCCGCCCCGGTGCAAGGGTGCGGAGAATCCAGCCCCATGTGTCTAATTCAGCTTCCATTCAGGAATGAAAGTGCCAAAGCCACGCCTTGTTTATTCTTGGGCAGGGACGTAACCCATGTCCACACAGTAACTTCATTCTTCCATCGGTCGTAGATATGCTCCTCAGAAAACAATGGTAGGTAGTCAAACCCCAACACTCTACCCTTGAATTCAGCCATCTGAGTCCCAAGTTACCCCAAATCACTCTTCAAGTTAGAGTTCAGAATATAGTTTTTCATCCCAATAAATCTTAGTTTGCAATCCCTTTTCCTCACAAGCGCTACTAATGTTAAGCTCCGATGGTAATTCTATAATAAGAACTCCATGTTTATTCTGTTCAGTAATCACTTCTCCAACAACAAAACAGTGCCACCTGCATCCCCTTCATATACTGGTGCCGTCTATCAAACAATAAGTGCAATCTATTAAATAATTACAATCTCAGTTCAAAATTAAGTATTGGGAACATTCACCCTGTCCTAACATCAGTGCTGAGGCAGCACCGCACTGTCGGAGGGCCAGTGCTGAGGGAGCGCTGCACTGTCTGAGGGTCAGTGCTGAGGGAACACTGCACTGTCTGAGGGTCAGTGCTGAGGGAGCGCTGCACTGTCTGAGGGTCAGTGCTGAGGGAATGCCGCAATGTCTAAATGTGTCCAGTTCCTGTCCTGGGAGTGTTTGATGGGGACAGTGTAGAGGGAGCTTTATTCTGTATCTAACCCCGTGCTGTACCTGTCCTGGGAGTGTTTGATGGGGTCAGTGTAGAGGGAACTTTACTCTGTACCTAACCCGTGCTGTCCCTGTCCTGGGAGTATTTGATGGGGACAGTGTAGAGGGAGCTTTACTCTGTATCTAACCCCGTGCTGTACCTGTCCTGGGAGTGTTTGATGGGGACAGTGTAGAGGGAGCTTTACTCTGTATCTAACCCCGTGCTGTACCTGTCCTGGGAGTGTTTCATGGGGACAGTGTAGAGGGAGCTTTACTCTGTATCTAACCCCGTGCTGTACCTGTCCCGGGAGTGTATTTTAAATGCAGAATTCGGAAATGTGACAGAGTTAGTTAGTGATTTGTGCAGATGATCCTCTTGGATACAGCAATAAAGAGATGAAAGAATATCCTATTAAATTTGAAAGTAACGTGGTTAAGTCTGAAACGGGGCTCTTAAATTTATATTTGGTGAAATATCGGTGTAT
Source organism: Scyliorhinus canicula (assembly GCF_902713615.1). NCBI lineage: Eukaryota > Metazoa > Chordata > Chondrichthyes > Carcharhiniformes > Scyliorhinidae > Scyliorhinus > Scyliorhinus canicula. The sequence goes on from NC_052166.1 coordinate 6,102,704, forward strand.
GTGGGGCAGTCTAAGCAGTAGATCGGGATCTTAAATTAAGTAATATGATGATAGATCTTAATGGTCAATATTTAACGATTATATTTGATCATTCAGAACAAATTAACATTTATGTTGTCAACAAGATCTTCACCAGTCCAGCCATGGCTAACTAGAGACACAGTACGCAATCCACATAAAACAGATAAGTGAAACCCAGCCAATTACTAACAGCCGCATCAGTGATGGAAGGAGTCATCAGCAGTGCTATCAAGCGGCACTTACTCAGCAAGAACCTGCTCACGGACGCTCAGTTTGTGTTCCCCCAGGGTCACTCAGTTCCTGACCTCATTACAGCCTTGATTCAAACATGGACAAAAAAGCTGAACACCAGAAGTGAGAGCGACTGCCCTTGACATCAAGGCAGCATTTGACCGAGCATGGCAGCCCGAGCTAAACTGGAGTCAATGGGAGTCAGGGGGAAAACTCTCCGCTGGTTGGAGTCATACCCGGCACAAAGGAAGGTGGCTGTGGTGGTTGGAGGTCAATCATCTCAGCTCCAGGACATCACTGCAGGAGTTCCTCAGGGTAGTGTCCTGGGCCCAACCATCTTCAGCTGCTTCATTGATCTTCATCAATGACCTCCCTTCCATCATAAGGTCAGAAGTGGGGATGTTCGCAGATCACTGAACAATGTTCAGCACCATTCGCGATTCCTCAGTCACTGAAGCAGTCTATGTCCAAATGCAGCAAGACCTGGACAATATCCAGGCTCGGGCTGACAAGTTACATTCGCACCACACAAGTGCCAGGAAATAACCATCTCCTACAAGAGAGGATCAAGGACTTCCCATGACATTAAATGGCATTCCCATCGCTGAATCCCCACTATCAACATCCTGGGGGTTACCATTGATCAGAAACTGAACTGGACCCAGCCATATAAATACTGTGGCTACCAGAGCAGGTCAGCGGCTGGGAATCCTGCAGAGAGTAACTCGCTTCTATTGACACCCTCCCGGTCTGCCCCGTGAGGGGCCTCTACGCACTCCTCCTCCCTCCCCTGTGAGGGGCCTCTGCTCACTCACCTCATGCATGGCCTCTCCTCACTTCCGCCCCCCCCCCCCCCCCCCCCCCACGAGGCCTGTGGTAACCCTGCTCCTGGAGTTCTGTGATAATTGTGAGGGGCCTGTGGTCTCTCTGGGGGTGAGGGTAGTGTCATGGAAGGGAGTAAACCCATTACTCCTGTGTCAGGGCTGCGCGAGGCCTGTCTTGGCTCACTGGTACAGTGAGGATTGACAGGTGGCAACGCAGCGTGGGCCCTTCGACAGGAGCCTGTCACAATATGGCCAGGCCCAGCATGAATCAGCACACATTTCACACGATTGAATTCACTGCCTTGGTCTCAGAGACAGGACGCAGTCTGAAATTCCTGAGCGCAACTTTCCTCCGAGTGTCTTTCAAGGTTAGCAGGGACAGAGTCGATCTAGAAAATCAGTTTTGTATTTATGGTTTATATGAAACAGAGAGGGAGGGAGAGAGCAAGAGAGAGCCTGAGGGAGAGAGTACGAGAGAGGCTGGGGGGGAGAGTGAGAGAGACTGTGTGAGACAGACTGAGGGAAAGAGAGGGATAAAGAGAGAGGAAGAGATGGATAGAGCCTGAGTGAGAATGAGAGATAAAGACTGAGGGAGTGAGCGTTGGAAAAAGAGAGAACCAGAGATAGACAAAGTCCAAGAGGGAGACAGAAAGAGAGGCAGAAAAAAAGAAAGGGGGAGAGAGAGGAAGACAGAGGTAGAGTGAGGGAGACAGAGAGAGGGAGACAGAAAGGAAGACAGAGACAGAGAGAGACAGAGTAAGAGTGAGTGAGAGAGAGACACACACACACAGAGTGAGAGTGCGAGAGAATCAGAGTGAGAGAGACCGAGTGAGAGAGAGACAGGGTGAGAGAGACAGGATGAGAGAGAGAGACAGGGTGAGAGAGAGAGACAGGGTGAGAGAGAGACAGGATGAGAGAGAGAGACAGGGTGAGAGAGAGACACAGAGACAGAGAGAGAGAGAGTTAAAGAGAGATAGACTATGAGACTGGGTGCGAGAGAGACAGACAGAGACAGAGAGACACAGGGACAGAGACAGACAGAGAGAGAAAGAGAGAGAGAGACGGAGAGAGGGAGAGACAGAGACAGAGGGAGACAGACGGAGACAAAGAGGGAGTCAGAGAGAGGGAGACAGAGAGAGAGAGACAGAGAGAGGGAGAGAGAGAGGGGGACAGAGAGAGGAAGACAGAGAGAGGGAGACAGAGAGAGGGGGACAGAGAGAGGTGGACGGACAGGGGGACAGAGAGAGGGAAACAGAGAGAGGGAGACAGAGTGAGAGTGAGTGAGTGAGAGAGAGACATAGTGAGAGAGAGACAGACAGACTGTGAGAGACAGGGTGCAAGAGAGACCTGGTGAGAGAGAGACAGACAGAGAGAGACACAGAGACAGAGACAATCAGAGAGCGGAAGAGAAAGAGAGTGAGATGGAGAGGGGGAGAGAAAGAGACAGAAGAGAGAGAGACAGACAGAGAGACAGATAGAGAGAGGGAGACAGCGAGAGAGATACAGAGATAGGGAGACAGAGAGAGAGACAGAGAAGGAGACAGAGAGATGGGGACAGAGAGAGGGGGCAGAGAGAGGGAGGCAGAGAGGAAGACAGAGGCAGAGTGAGAGAGAGACGGAGAGAGAGAGACAGCGGGAGACAGGGTGAGAGAGAGACAGGGTGAGAGAGAGACAGAGTGTGGTAAACACCACTAGTGATATATTGTATGTATTATGGCACTGCCCGTATATTACAGGTACGTCGGTAAATCCCTGGCTGCTGGCTCCGCCCAGCAGGCGGCATATAAAAGTGTGTGCTCTCCTGTGCTGCAGCCATTCTGATTCCAGCTACAGGAGGCACAACATCTTGTTCAATGAAGCCTTGATTGTTTCACCATTCTTGTCTCGTGCTAATTGACGGTACATCAATTTATTGAACAAGATTTTAAAAGATGGATTTCCTAATCAAGCCTGATCGCCTGCAGCTAAGCCCTCACGCAGCCAATGCCATGTTCACCTTCAACCACTGGCTAGCTTGCTTCGAAGGCTACCTCAGAGCAGCCACGCGGACCCACAGAAGCTCCAAGTCCTCTACTCACGGGTGAGCACTGACATTTTCCCCCTCATCCGGGATGGGCCCGCCTACTCCGAAGTGATGACGCTCCTAAAGGGACATCACGTTAAACCGGTGAATCAAGTGTACGCCAGGCACCTCCTGGCCACGAAACAGCAACTCCCGGGGAAACTCTGGATGATTTCCTGCGGGCCCTACAGATCCTCGGTAGGAACTGTGACTGCCAGGCAATTTCGGCAGTCCAACACACCGAACCTTTAGTTAGAGACGCTTATGTTAGAGAGGGGCTGGTTTAGCTCACTCGGCTAAATCGCTGGGTTTTAAAGCAGACCAAGCAGGCCAGCAGCACGGTTCGATTCCCGTACCAGCCTCCCCGGACAGACGCTGGAATGTGGCGACTAGGGGCTTTTCACAGTACCTTCATTGAAGCCTACTCGTGACAATAAGCGATTTGCATTTTTTCATTATGTCATGGCATGAAGTCTACATACGTCCGCCAGCGACTCTTGGAAGGGGGTACGCTCGATCTTGCGGGAACTAGGCAGCTTGCTAATTCATTAGAAGTGGCCTCCCGTAACCTGCAGTCTACACCCCCGACCGCGCGGCACCCTCTTGGGCACCGTGGGCCCCACCAGCTGCCGACTCCAGCTCACCGCAAGCCTGCGCCACGCGGCAGCCAGCCAACTCTGGGGGGCCCAAGTGTTATTTTTCTGGACAAAGCAAACACCCCAGGCACTTTGAAATTTGGCGGACCCCTGCCCCCCCCCCCCCCCCTCACCATCTGCGGCCTCACGACCATTAAGGTCGATCCACTTTCCCTGTTTGCGGATCTCACCCCGGACTGTAAACCCGTTGCCACTAGGAGCAAACGGTACAGTGCCCAGGACAGGACCTTAATCAGGTCGGAGGTCCAACGGCTTCTGCGGGAGGGGATCATTGAGGCCAGTAACATCCCCTGGAGAGCTCAAGTAGTGGTGGTGAAGACTGGGGAGAAGCACAGGATGGTCATTGACTACAGTCAGACCATCAACCGGTGCACACAGCTCGACGCGTACCCCCTCCCACGCATATCTGACATGGTCAATCAGATTGCACAGTATCGAGTCTTTTCCACAGTAGACTTTTGAAGTCCGCCTACCACCAACTCCCCATCCGCCCAGAGGACCGCCAATACACTGCAATCGAAGCAGATGGCCGCCTCTATCACTTCCTTAGGGTTCCCTTCGGCGTCACCAATGGGGTCTCGGTCTTCCAGCGAGAGATGGATCGAATGGTTGACCAGTACGGGCTGCGGGCCACCTTTCCGTACCTAGATAACGTCACCATCTGCGGCCACGATCAGCAGGTCCACGACACAAACCTTCAAAAATTCCTCCATACCGCCAAACTCCTTAACCTCACCTACAATAAGGAGAAATGCGTGCTCCGCACCAACCGCTTAGCCATCCTTGGCTATGTAGTGGAAAATGGAGTCCTAGGGCCCGACCCCGATCGCATGCGCCCCCTCCTGGAACTCCCTCTTCCCCACTGCCCAAAGGCCCTGAAACATTGCCTGGGGTTTTTCTCATATTACGCCCAGTGGGTCCCTAATTATGCGGACAAGGCCCGCCCACTCTTCACGTCCACAGTTTCTCCCCTAACGGCTGAGGCCCGCATGAAGGCGGACATCGCCAAGGCCACGATGCACGCGGTCGACGAGTCCTTCCCCTTTTAAGTGGAGAGCGATGCATCGGACGTGGCTCTGGCCACCACCCTCAACCAGACGGGCAGGCCCGTGGCTTTCTTTTCCCACACCTTCCATCCCAATTCGGCACTCCTCTGTCGAGAAGGAGACCCAAACCGTTGTGGAAGCTGTGCGGCATTGGAGGCATTACTGGGCCGGCAAGGGATTCACTGTCCTCACTGACCAATGGTCGGTTGCCTTCATGTTTAATAATACACAGCGGGGTAAGATCAAAAATGACACAATCTTGAGGTGGAGGATCGAGCTCTCCACCTATAACTATGAGATCTTGTATCGCTCATGGAAGCTCAATGAGCCCCTATCCCATGGTACATGTGCCAGCACACAGGTGGACCGACTCCGGGCTCTCCACTATGACCTCTGCCACCCGGGGGTCACCCGGTTCTTCCATTTTGTCAAGGCCCGCAACCTGCCTTACTCCATTGAGGAGGTCAGGACCGTCACCAGAGACTGCCAAGTCTGTGCAGAGTGCAAGCCGCACTTCTACCGACCAGATAGAGCGCACCTGGTGAAGGCCTCCCGCCCCTTTGAACGCCTCAGCATGGTCTTCAAAGGGCCCCTCCCCTCCACCGACCGCAACGTGTACTTCCTCAACGTTACTGGTGAGTACTCCCGGATCCCCTTCGCCATCCCATGCCCCGACATGACTTCTGTCACGGTAATCAAAGCCCTGCACAGCATCTTCACTCTGTTCGGTTTCCCCACCTACATCCACAGCGATCGGGGCTCCTCTTTCATGAGCAATGAGCTGCGTCAGTTCCTGCTCAGCAAGGGCATCGCCTCGAGCAGGACGATCACCTACAACCCCCGGGGAAACGGGCAGGTGGAGAGGGAGAACGGGGCGGTCTGGAAGGCATCCTGCTGGCCCTGCGGTCTCCCGGTCTCCCGCTGGCAGGAGGTCCTCCCCAACGCGCTCCACTCCATCCGGTCGCTCCTCTGCACCGCCACTAATGAGGCCCCTCACGGACGTGTGTTTGCCTTCCCCAGGAAGTCCACCTCTGGGGTCTCGCTCCCAACATGGCTGACAGTTCCTGGACCCGTCCTCCTCCGGAAGCATGTGCGGAGCCATAAATCGGACCCCTTGGTCGAGAAAGTCCACCTCCTACATGCAAACCTGCAGTACGCCTACGTGGCACACCCCGACGGGCGCCAAGACACAGTCTCCCTCCGGGACCTGGCACCCACTGGGTCCCCACCCATGACCCCCAACCTGACACTGCTCCTTCCCGCCCCCCGGTTGCCTCATTCACACCCGCGCCACCCATCCTCCCTCCAGCGAACCTCACCGCAGCCCCCACCCCAGCAGGATCCGTCCACCCACTGGATCCACTCAGGGGTGACGAAGACGAGGACAACATGCTCCCGGTGTCGCAGGTGACCATGTCGGCGCCCACATCACCACCAGGACTGAGGCGATCGCAGCGGAGGGTCAAAGCCCCCAACAGACTTAATTTGTCTGGACTCTTTTTTTAACAGGGGGTGAATGTGGTAAACACCACTAGTGATATATTGTATGTATTAGGTACTGCCTGTATAATACAGGTATGACGGTGCTCTCCTCCACTGCAGCCATTCTAGTTCCAGCTACAGGAGGCACAACATCTTGTTCAATAAAGCCATGATTGTTTCACCATCTCGTCTTGTGGTAATTGACGGTACATCATTGAGAGAGAGACAGACAATCCGAGAGACACAGAGACAGAGAGAGAGACAGACAGAGAGAGAGAGAGAGAGAGAGAGACTGAGAGAGAGGGTGCGAGAAAGACATGGTGAGAGAGAGACAGACAGAGAGACACAGAGACAGAGACAGACAGAGAGAGGAAGAGAGAGAGAGACGGAGAGAGGGAGAGAGAAACAGGAGAGAGAGACAGACAGAGAGACACAGAGACAGAGACAGACAGAGAGAGGAAGAGAGAGAGAGATGGAGAGAGGGAGAGACAGAGACAGAGGGAGACAGACGGAGACAAAGAGGGAGTCAGAGAGAGGGAGACAGAGAGAGAGAGACAGAGAGAGGGAGAGAGAGAGGGGGACAGAGAGAGGAAGACAGAGAGAGGGAGACAGAGAGAGGGGGACAGAGAGAGGTGGACGGACAGGGGGACAGAGAGAGGGAAACAGGAGAGAGAGAGACAGACAGAGAGAGAGACAGACAGAGAGACACAGAGACAGAGAGACACAGAGACTGAGACAGACAGAGAAGAGAGAGAGACAGACAGAGACAGACAAAGAGAGGGGGACAGAGAGAGGGAGACAGAGAGGAGACAGAGAGAGGGAGACAGAGAGGGGGAGGCAGAGACAGACAGAGAGAGGGAGACAGAGAGGAGACAGAGAGGAGACAGAGAGAGGGCGACAGAGAGAGGGCGACAGAGAGAGGGAGACAGAGAGAGGGAGACAGAGAGAGGGAGACAGAGAGGGGGAGGCAGAGACAGACACAGAGAGAGAGACAGAGAGAGAGTGAGAGAAAGAGACAGACAGACAGAGAGAAAGGGTGCGAGAGAGACAGGGTGCGAGAGAGACAGAGAGAGGAAGAGAGAGACAGACAGAGACAGACTGGGCGCGATTCTCCGCAAATGCGGAGAGTCGTGAAGGCTGCAGTGAAACCGGCCGTGTTTCCCGGCAGCCTCCACGTCCCCTCCCGGGACCAGATTCTGCTCCCCGGTCGGGGCTAGCAGCGGGGCCCCGTGAACCACGGCATCGCAGGCTTAGCGAACTTCGCTAAGCCCGCGCGCCAAAGTTAACGGCGGCTGACGCGCACGATGACGTCAGCCGCGCATGCGCGGAGTGGACGGCTCCAACCCGCGCATGCGCGGATGACGTCATCACGCATATGCGTGAAACCCGCGCATGCGCGGGCCGGTATGCCCCTCAGCCTCCCCGCGGACTGATCCAGCGGGGCGGCAGAGGAACAAAGAGTGCGCGGGGTTCGGACCCGCTGCCCGCGATCGGTGGGCACCGATCGCGGGCCCATGGCACCCTTAGCCGTGCCAATCGGTGCCATGGTTACCCAGAACGGCATTTTGCGGCAGTTTTCACGAACGGTGAGAGCAGGTGTGTTGCCGTTCGTGAAAACGGCCGTAAAGGCCTGGGAACTCGGCCCATCAGCTAGGGGAGAATCGCTGCTCGCCGTAAAAAAATGGCGAGCAGCGATTCGTGTCGGGGGGCAGGGGTTGGGGGGGGGGGGAGAATAGCGGGTCGGGAAAAATGTCGGGAAGGCCCTCCCGCTATTCTCCGACCCGTCATGGGGGGCGGAGAATCGCGCCCAGAGAGAGTGAGACAGAGAGTGAGACAGAAAGGAAGACAGACAGAGACAGAGAGAGTGAGAGCGAGAGAAAGAGAGAGACAGATAGAGATAGACAGAAAGAGGGAGACAGAGAGAGGGAGACAGAGAGAGGGAGACAGAGAGAAAGGGACAGAGAGAGGGGGACAGAGAGAGGGAGACGGAGAGAGGGAGACAGAGAAAGGGAGACAGAGAGAGGGAGACAGAGAGAAGGAGACAGAGAGAGGGGGACAGAGAGAGGGTGACAGACAGAGGAAGTCAGAGAGAGAGAGACAGAGAGGGAGACAGAAAGGAAGACAGACAGAGAGAGAGACAGATAGATAGACAGAAAGAGGGAGACAGAGAGAGGGAGACAGAGAGAGGGAGACAGAGAGAAGGGGACAGAGAGAAGGGGACAGAGAGAGGGGGACAGAGAGAGGGAGACAGAGAGAGGGAGACAGAGAGAAGGAGACAGAGAGAGGTGGACAGAGAGAGGGAAACAGAGAAAGGGAGACAGAGAAAGGGAGACAGAGAGAGGGAGACAGAGAGAGGGAGGCAGAGACAGACAGAGAGAGAGAAACAGAGAGAGTGAGAGAGAGAGAGACAGACTAAGAGAGAAAGGGTGCGAGAGAGACAGGGTGAGAGAGAGACAGAGAGAGACAGAGAGAGGAAGAGAGAGAGACAGACCGAGACAGAGAGAGGGAGACAGAGAGAGGGAGACAGACAGAGGGACAGAGAGAGGGAGACAGAGAGAAGGAGATAGAGTGAGGGGACAGAGCGAGGGGGACTGAGGGAGAGAGAGAGACACACAGAGTAAGTGAGAGACAGGGTGAGAGTGACAGGATGAGAGAGAGACAGGGTGAGAGCGAGACAGACAGAGACACACAGAGACAGAGACAGACACAGAGAGATAGTGAGAGAGAGACAGACAGATGGTGAGGGAGACAGAGAGAGACAGAGTGAGAGAGACAGAGTGAGAGAGACAGTGAGAGAGACAGTGAGAGAGATAAAGAGACAGCAAGAGAGACAGTGAGAGATAGAGAGAGAGAGAGAGAGATAGAGTAAGAAAGAGGGACAGCGTGAGAGAGAGACAGAGTGAGAGAGAGACAGAGTGAGAGAGAGACAGAGTAAGAGACAGATAGAGTAAGAGACAGAGAGAGAGACAGACAGACGGTGAGAGAGACAGGCGGAGAGAGACAGACAGAGAGACAGAGAGACTAAGACAGACAGACAGACAGCGAGAGACAGAGACAGACAGACAGAGACAGACAGACAGACAGACCGACAGAGACAGACAGGCAGACACAGACAGCGAGAGACAGAGAGAGACAGACAAAGAGAGACAGACAAACAGAGAGACAGACAGAGACAGACAGAGCGGCAGGCAGAGAGACAGGCACACAGAGAGAGACAGGCAGACAGAGAGAGAGACAGACAGAGGAAGAGGCAATGAAAATAGAGGCAGAGGACAGACAGAGTTGAATAAGAAAGTAAAAATGAAGTAGTGCGAAGAGGAGAAAGGTAGAGAACTCCATGAGGAGGCAGTGTAGTAAACCCCTCGAAATGGGGCCTGTGGTTGGGTGGCTGTCTGCTGCCTGCTCACTCACTGGGGGCTTGTCACTCGACAAGGCGAAGCAAGCAATGTGTTTGTCTCCAGGAGTGGCCGCTCTGTGCTTCACACATAATTCACACAGACAGCAGGAGCAAAACACTGGGAGCAGGGGCAAAACACAAAAATAGGGAGCTGGAGAGGCAATAAGCTAAAAAGGGGCAGACACTGGAGGCTGGCTTTTACACTGGAGGCTGGCTGTTACACTGGAGGCTGGCTGTTACACGAGGCTGGGTGTTACACGAGGCTGGCTGTTACGCTGGAGGCTGGCTGCTACACTGGAGGCTGGCTGTTACACTGGAGGCTGGCTGTTACACTGGAGGCTGGCTGTTACACGAGGCTGGGTGTTACACGAGGCTGGCTGTTACGCTGGAGGCTGGCTGTTACACTGGAGGCTGGCTGTTACACGAGGCTGGCTGTTACACTGGGGGCTGTTACACTGGAGGCTGGCTGTTACACTGGAGGCTGGCTGTTACACTGGAGGCTGGCTGTTACACTGGAGGCTGGCTGTTACACGAGGCTGGGTGTTACACGAGGCTGGCTGTTACGCTGGAGGCTGGCTGTTACACGAGGCTGGCTGTTACGCTGGAGGCTGGCTGTTACGCTGGAGGCTGGCTGTTACACTGGAGGCTGGCTGTTACACTGGAGGCTGGCTGTTACACGAGGCTGGCTGTTACGCTGGAGGCTGGCTGCTACACTGGAGGCTGGCTGTTACAGTGGAGGCTGGCTGTTACACTGGAGGCTGGCTGTTACAGTGGAGGCTGGCTGTTACACTGGAGGCTGGCTGTTACAGTGGAGGCTGGCTGTTACACTGGAGGCTGGCTGTTACACTGGAGGCTGGCTGCTACACTGGAGGCTGGCTGTTACACTGGAGGCTGGCTGTTACACTGGAGGCTGGCTGTTACACGAGGCTGGCTGTTACGCTGGAGGCTGGCTGTTACACTGGAGGCTGGCTGTTACGCTGGAGGCTGGCTGCTACACTGGAGGCTGGCTGTTACGCTGGAGGCTGGCTGCTACACTGGAGGCTGGCTGTTACACTGGAGGCTGGCTGTTACACTGGAGGCTGGCTGTTACGCTGGAGGCTGGCTGTTACAGTGGAGGCTGGCTGTTACAGTGGAGGCTGGCTGTTACACTGGAGGCTGGCTGTTACACTGGAGGCTGGCTGTTACACTGGAGGCTGGCTGTTACACGAGGCTGTCTGTTACGCTGGAGGCTGGCTGCTACACTGGAGGCTGGCTGTTACGCTGGAGGCTGGCTGTTACAGTGGAGGCTGGCTGTTACACTGGAGGCTGGCTGTTACAGTGGAGGCTGGCTGTTACGCTGGAGGCTGGCTGTTACACTGGAGGCTGGCTGTTACACTGGAGGCTGGCTGTTAAACTGGAGGCTGGCTGTTACACGAGGCTGGCTGTTACGCTGGAGGCTGGCTGCTACACTGGAGGCTGGCTGTTACGCTGGAGGCTGGCTGTTACAGTGGAGGCTGGCTGTTACAGTGGAGGCTGGCTGTTACACTGGAGGCTGGCTGTTACACTGGAGGCTGGCTGTTACGCTGGAGGCTGGCTGTTACAGTGGAGGCTGGCTGTTACACTGGAGGCTGGCTGTTACACTGGAGGCTGGCTGTTACAGTGGAGGCTGGCTGTTATGCTGGAGGCTGGCTGCTACACTGGAGGCTGGCTGTTACACTGGAGGCTGGCTGTTACACTGGAGGCTGGCTGTTACACCAGCTCTCCCTTCCAGCTCCAACAGCACAAGCCCACAAATGGTGTCAGAGGAAATAGAGATGGTCGATAGCTGTAAATTCCTAGGGGTCACCATCACCAACTGTCCTAATCCATTCACATTGATGCAACAGTCAAGAAAGCCCAACAACGTCTCTACTTCCTACGGAAGCTAAAGAAATTCAGCATGTTTATATCGACTCTCACAAACTTCTGCAGATGAACCATAGAGAGCATCCTATCCGGCTGCATCACAGTTTGGTATGGCAACTGCTCGGCCCAAGATCGCAAGAAACTGCAGTGTGGTGAACTCAGCCCAACGCATCACACAAGCTTGCCACCCCCACATTGATTCTGTATACACCTCCCACTGCCTCAGGAAGGCAGACAGCATTGTCAGAGACCCCTCCCACCCAGGGTTTGCCTTCTTCCAGACCCTTCCATCAGGCTGAAGATACAGAAGTCTGAAGACCCGCACATCCAGAGATAGGAACAGCTTCTTCCCCACAGCTACCAGACTCCTCAACGACTCCCCCTCGAACTGATCTGTTCCCTGTAAGAACATTGGGCGGGATTCTGTGATCCTGAGGCTAAGTGTTGACGCTGTCGGAAACATCAACACGGCCTCAGGATCAGCAATTCTGGCCCCTGCAAAGAGCCAGCACGGCACTGGAGCGATCCACGCCGCTCCAGCTGCTGATTCTGGTGTGAACTGGGCGCCGTGGGGTCCGCGCATGCGCAGTGGCACCGACGTCAACGTGCACATGTGCCGTGGCACCGGCGCCAACGCGTGCATACACAGTGCCTCCCTTCTCCACGCTGGCCGCAATGCAACATGGCGCAGGGCTACAGGGGCCGGCATGGAAGAAAGGAGGCCCCCAGCCAGAGAGACCGGCCCACCGATTGGTGGGCCCCGATCACGGGCCAGGCCACATCGGAGGACCCTCCCTTCCCAGGGTCGGACACCCCTCTCCCCCATACAGGCCGCCCCCAGACCCTTCCACGCCGAGGTCCAACCGACTGCGAGCAAGTGTGAACAGCCCCTGCGGGACTGTTTTTTTTTAACCACGGCCACTCGGCCCATCCCGGGCCAAGAATCAGCGGGGGGGGGGGTAGAGAACCAATTCTCCGCGTGTCAGGGCGGCATGGCGCGATTTGCGCCAGTCACGGGGATTCTTTGGCCGGGCCCCGGGCTGAGAGAATCCCGCCCACTATTCACAATGCCCTATGCTGCTCTTGTTTGGCCCTTGCTTTGCACTGTAAGCAATCACTACTTGTTGATGTACCATTTTCAGTGATTATTCTTTTGTCTACTATGTATGTACTGCGTACGTTACCTTGGCCGCAGAAAAATACTGTTCACTGTACTTCAGTACATGTGACAAATATCAATCAATCAATCAGTCTTCAGGAGCGTCTTAAAGGAAGAGCGAAAGAGATGTGGAGGTTTGTAGGAGCTGTAGGTGGTTACAGAGATAGGGTGGGTCCTAGGGGGCTAGAGGAGGTTACAGAGATCGGCAGGGTTGTAGGAGGTTACAGAGATAGGGAGGATTGTAGGGACTGGGGGAGGTTACAGAGATTGGCAGGATTGTAGGGGCTGGAGGAGGTTATAGAGATAGGGAGGGTTGTAGGGGTCTGGAGGAAGTTACAGAAATAGGGAGGTTCTGGAGGAGGTTACAGGGATAGGTAGAATTGTAGGGGCTGGAGGAGGTTACAGAGATAGAGACAACCCCCCCCCCCTCCCTTAGCAGCACGGTAGCACAAGTGGATAGCACTGTGGCTTCACAGCGCCAGGGTCCCAGGTTCGATTCCCCGCTGGGTCACTGCCTGTGCGGAGTCTACACGTTCTTCCCGTGTCTGCGTGGGTTTCCTCCGGGTGCTCCGGTTTCCTCCCACAGTCCAAAGACGTGCAGGTTAGGTGGATTAGCCATGCTAAATTGCCCTTAGTGACAAAAAATGTGAGGAGGGGTTATTGGGTTACGGGGATAGGGTGGAAGTGAGGGCTTAAGTGGGTTGGTGCAGACTCGATGGGCCGAATGGCCTCCTTCTGCACCGTATGTTCTATGTTCTATTCATCCCAGGAATCGGCCCCGTGAATCTTCTCCGAACAGCCTCCGACCCGGGTATATCCCCTCCTTAAGTAAGGGTAAGGAGGCCAAAATTGAACGCAGTACTATAGGTGCGGAAACACCAATGCCCCAACACTTTGCGACTTTTGTACTCCATCCTCCCACTCACAATAAAGGACATTTGCCTTTCTAATCACTCGCTGTGTCTGTATGGTAACCTTTTGTGATTTTTGCTTTTTGTATTCATTTATGGGATGTGGTCAGTATTTATTGCCCATCCTTATTGCCCCTTGGGAAGGTGGTGGGTGAGCCGCCATCTTGAACTGCTGCAGACCCCGTGTGGTGTAGATACACCCACAGTGCTGTTAGGGAGGGAGTTGCAGGATTCTGACCGAGCGACAGCGAAGGAACGGCTCAAAGGGGGAACTTGCAGCCGGTGGGTGTTGCCCAAGGCATCCGTCTCAGGGGTAGAGGTGGCGGGTTTGGGCAAAGGTGCCTTGGCGAATAGCTGCAGTGCATCTTGTACACACGGCTGCCACTGTGCGTCAGTGTGGAGGTAGTGGATGTTGAAGGTAGGGGTTAGCGTGTCGATTGAGCGGTTGGGCAGGGAGGGGGCTGCTTTGTCCTGGATGACGTGGAGCTTCTCGAGTGTTGTTGGAGCCGCGCTCATCCAGGCGAGTGGGAGAGTCCATCACACCCCTGACTCGGTCCAGTTACATTTTTTTGGTCAATGGTGTCATGTGAGTGTCCCTTCAAGAAATGTTTTGTCTCATCACACGGCTTCAGTGATGTCACTGCGTGGGTGGAGCTCTGGGTTTTACTTTCGTTTTGAGCTGGGAGCTGGCTGTGGCTCTGAGTTTTACTTTTGGTTTCCACAATTGGAAGCTGGATTCAGACAAAGAAGGTTTCTCTTGTCTCTCTCTCTCTCTCAGCATGCGAAAAGGTGTCCAGATCACTTGATAATTTAAAATTGATAACTGTTTTCTGGACAGAATTCAAACCTACTGTTTCGGTAAAAGAGTTTTAATGCCTTATTGGATGTTGTTACCAAATTGAAACAGTTGAAAGTGAAGTTATTAAGGGTTATATATAGAGTACTGTAGCTATATGGGGTATTTATGTTTGTAGTTGATAAAAATGCTTACTGAGTGTGTTTATAGAAACATTAACTGAATTCGTAGATTAAACTTTGTTTTTGAATAACACCTGAAAGGCAGGCCCTTATGATCCTCATAACCAAAATCAATGAACAGTTGTGGGTCAGGTGAACTCCATGATATACTTTGGAGTTTTCTAAACCCTGGCTCATAACAATGGTAACCTCCAGGATGTAGTTGGTGGGTGAGAAGGGGTAGTTCATGTACCAGGGCACCCAGATTCCACCCTGGCCCGTCCCGCTGAATTCTGCAGTCACCCTCTATTTGAATAACACAGAGTTTTATCTATTTCCCTCTCCCAGAGTGAACAGCCTTCATTATATGTATCATCCATCCCTGCTCTTTCTACCAGACCGTTTCTGCGCCGCATTCTCTGCGTTTCGCGTGAGCGGGAAGTGAGGTTGCATAGAGTTCATTCTGCCCGTTCCTTGGCCGAGGGGAAGTGTGCGATCAGGAACTGCTCCGTCAGAGTGGAGCAGCTATTTAAACCCCAGTCCAATGTATTCTGTTTAAATTGGACAGGAGCAAAAAGCTATTTCGCAGTAATTCTGTGTATTAGTCTGAAATCTCATTTGCCCGGATCAGAGTGTATTGTAAAATGAAATTATTATGAATGCTGTTATCTTAATCCATTTCAAAAGCCGAGGCAGCGGTGGAATGTGACACAGGTTACCCAGGAACAGCAGCACAGTGTTTAACACTAAATCAATTTCACCTTCATTTTCTAACATGTCTGCTTCCGTCACCCTCCCCATGCTCGCCAGTTTTTTAAAAATTAATTCATGGGATGTGGAGCATTCATTGCATGGGCCCAACATTTATCACCCATCCCTAACTGCCCCTTTAGGTGGGTACGCCGCCATCCTGAACCGCTGCAGTCCCTGGGTGGTGTAGGTACAATCACAGTGCTGTTAGGGAGGGAGTTCCAGGATTGTGACCCAGTGAGAATAAAGGAACAGCCAATATATTTCCAAGTTGGGATGGTGTGGTGGGGAGAGGGCTCTAATCTCGGAGAGGGTGTTCCCTATGGAGTCTGCTGTCCCTCTCCTTCTAGGGGGCAGAGGTGGCAGGTTTGGACGGGGCTGTTGAAGGAGCCTTAGCAAGTGGCTGCCGTGCATCTTGTAGCTGGTGCACACGTTCTGTGCCATCGACCCTCCCTCTTTCTGTAAACTCCTCCAGCCCCTCCAATCCTCCCTATCTCTGTAACCTCCTCCAGTCCCTACAACCCTCCCTATCTCTGTAACCTCCTCCAATCCCTACAACCCGCCCTATCTCTGTAACCTCCTCCAGCCAATACAACCCTCCCTATCTCTGTAACCTCCTCCAGCCCCTACAACCCTCCCTATCTCTGTAACCTCCTCCAGCCAATACAACCGTCCCTATCTCTAACCTCCTCCAGTTCCTACAACCTTCCCTATCTCTGTAACCTCCAGCCCCTACAACCCGCCCTATCTCTGTAACCTCCTCCAGCCCCTACAACCGCCCCTATCTCTAACCTCCTCCAGTTCCTACAACTCTCCCTATCTCTGTAACCTCCTCCAGTCCCGACAACCCTCCCCATCTCTGTAGCCTCCTCCAGACCCTACAATCCTCTCTATCTCTGTAACCTCCTGCAGCGCCTACAACCCTCCCTATCTCTGTAACCTCCTACAGCCCCGACAACCCTCCCTATCTCTGTAACCTCCTCCAGCGCCTACAACCCTCTCTATCTCTGTAACCTCCTCCAGCCCCTACAACCCTCCCTATCTCTGTAACCTCCTCCAGTCCCGACAACCCTCCCCATCTCTGTAACCTCCTCCAGCCCCGACAACCCTCCCTATCTCTGTAACCTCCTCCAGTCCCTACAACCCTCCCTATCTCTGTAACCTCCTCCAGCCCCTACAACCCTCTCTATCTCTGTAACCTCCTCCAGCCCCTACAACCCTCTCTATCTCTGTAACCTCCTCCAGCCCCTACAACCCTCCCTATCTCTGTAACTTCCTCCAGCCCCTACAACCCTCCCTATCTCTGTAACCTCCTCCAGCCCCGACAACCCTCCCTATCTCTGTAACCTCCTCCAGCCCCTACAACCCTCCCTATCTCTGTAACCTCCTCCAGCCCCTACAACCCTCCCTATCTCTGTAACCTCCTCCAGCCCCTACAACCCTCTCTATCTCTGTAACCTCCTCCAGCTGCTCCAGCCAGGATTTGTCTGATGAGGAGAGGGTTGAGCAGGTCGGGGCCCTGTACCCATCCGAGTTTCGAACAGCGAGAGGTGATCTTATTGAAACATATCAGATTGTCAGGGAGGGGGTTTGACAGGTTGGATGCTGTGAGGATGTCCCCCCCCCCCCCCACCCCCCATCACCTCCTCATGGCAGGTGGGGGGGGGGGGGGGAGAGAGAATCTAGAACTGGGGGGGCGTCACAGTTTGAGAATAAGGGGGCCTCCCATTGAAGACCAAGATGAGGAACAATTTCGTCTCGGGGCGGGGGGGGGGGGGAGGGGTGTCAGTCTGTGGAATTCTCTCTCTCCCCCCCCCCCCCCCCCCTTCCCCCAGGCAGCAGTGGGGCCTGTGACTCGAATATATTCAGGACCATGTTAGACAGATTTCTGTCCGATGAGGGGGTCGAGGGTCATGAGGGGTAGGGAGAGGCAGACAGGAAAGTGGAGTTGAGGGCCCAATCAGATCAGACACAATTTTATTGAATGGGGGGAAAGCAGGTCTGGAAGGGGCTGAACGATCTCCTCTTGCTCCCATTTCTTATGTTCTCAGTTTCAACTCAAAATGAGTGCAGGAACAGAGGCATCTGAGGATATATTTGCAGAAATCATTGAAGGTTAATAGAGCGGTTAATATGGAAGGTAACATCTGGGCTTTTTAACAGGGGCATAGAGTACAAGAGCAAGGAGGTTCTGTTGAATTTATAGAAAACAGCAGTTCAGTTCTGGGCGTCGCACTTTAGGAAGGGTTTGATGGCTTGAGAGAGAGGGAGAAAGAGAGGGGAGAAAGAGAGGGAGAGAGAAAGAGGGCAGGGGGGAGAAAGAGGGGGTTGAGAAAGAGGGGGGAGAGAAAGAGCGGGGAAAGAGGGAGGGAGAGAAAGAGGGGGCGAGAAAGAGGGGGGGGGGAGAAAGAGGGAGGAGAGAAAGAGGGAGGTAGAGAAAGAGAGAGAGAGAAATAGCGAGAGAGAGAGAGCGGAACAGATTGACGAGGATGGTTCCAGGAATGAGGGGACTCCAGCTCGGTGGACAGATTGGAGAAGCCGGGATTGTTCTCCTCGGGAGAAGAGGTTCGTAGGAGATTTGATCGAGGTTTTCAAAATCTTGCCGGGGGGACATTGTGGGTGGGGTCTGGGATAGAATAGAGAGGGAGAAACTGTTCCCATTGGTGGGAGGATCGGGAACCGGGAGTTGGGCGGGGGGGGGGGGGGGGGGGGCACACAGATTGAAGACAATCAGAGAAAGGATCTAGAAGGTGCTGCCTGAGAGTGTGGAGGAGGCAGGTGCAATCGAGGCTTTGCAAACAAGGATTCGGATCAACATTTGAATAGGGAGAATGGTCAGGATCGGGGGCAGGGAAGACACTATGGGCAGGATGGGGCGAATGGACTCCTCCGGTGCTGGAACTACTCCGCAATTGGATAAGGTGACAAGGATAGACAAAGCCAGGCGGCACCAGAAGTGGCGTTGGTTGAAGTATAAAATGACAGTGATGTCGATAGAGAGGGCAAAGCCCCTGGGGAGTAAATATAGGTGAATGAGAGTTCACCAAAGGCAGGCCCAAAAAGGAGAAAATAGGAGGCATTCAAAACGGTGAGGAGCTTAAGGGGAGGCAGTGGTATTGTCGCTGGATTAGTAATCCAGAGGCCCAGGGTAATGCTCTGGGTAATGCTTGATTAGTAATCCAGAGGCCCAGGGTAATGCTCTGGGTAATGCTGGATTAGTAATCCAGAGGCCCAGGGTAATGCTCTGGGTTATGATGGATTAGTAATCCAGAGACCCAGGGGTAATGCTCTGGGTAATGCTGGATTAGTAATCCAGAGGCCCAGGGTAATGCTCTGGGTAATGCTCTGGGTAATGCTCTGGGTAATGCTCTGGGTAATGCTGGATTAGTAATCCAGAGGCCCAGGGGTAATGCTCTGGGTAATGATGGATTAGTAATCCAGAGGCCCAGGGGTAATGCTCTGGGTAATGATGGATTAGTAATCCAGAGGCCCAGGGTAATGCTCTGGATAATGCTGGATTAGTAATCCAGAGGCCCAGGGTAATGCTCTGGATAATGATGGATTAGTAATCCAGAGGCCCAGGGTAATGCTCTGGATAATGCTGGATTAGTAATCCAGAGGCCCAGGGTAATGCTGGATTAGTAATCCAGAGACCCAGGATAATGCTCTGGGTAATGCTCTGGGTAATGTTCTGGGTAATGCTCTGGGTAATGCTGGATTAGTAATCCAGAGGCCCAGGGTAATGCTCTGAGTAACGCTGGATTAGTAATCCAGAGGCCCAGGATAATGCTCTGGGTAATGCTGGATTAGTAATCCAGATGCCCAGGGTAATGATCTGGGTAATGCTCTGGGTAATGCTGGATTAGTAATCCAGAGGCCCAGAGTAATGCTCTGGGTAATGCTCTGGGTAATGCTCTGGGTAATGCTGGATTAGTAATCCAGATGCCCAGGGTAATGCTCAGAGTAATGCTGGATTAGTAATCCAGATGCCCAGGGTAATGCTCTGGGTAATGCTGGATTAGTAATCCAGAGGCCCAGGGTAATGCTCTGGGTAATGCTGGATTAGTAATCCAGAGGCCCAGGGTAATGCTCTGGGTAATGCTGGATTAGTAATCCAGAGGCCCAGGGTAATGCTCTGGGTAATGCTCTGGGTAATGCTCTGGGTAATGCTCTGGGTAATGCTGGATTAGTAATCCACAGGCCCAGGGGTAATGCTCTGGGTAATGATGGATTAGTAATCCAGAGGCCCAGGGGTAATGCTCTGGGTAATGATGGATTAGTAATCCAGAGGCCCAGGGTAATGCTCTGGATAATGCTGGATTAGTAATCCAGAGGCCCAGGGTAATGCTCTGGATAATGATGGATTAGTAATCCAGAGGCCCAGGGTAATGCTCTGGATAATGCTGGATTAGTAATCCAGAGGCCCAGGGTAATGCTGGATTAGTAATCCAGAGACCCAGGATAATGCTCTGGGTAATGCTCTGGGTAATGTTCTGGGTAATGCTCTGGGTAATGCTGGATTAGTAATCCAGAGGCCCAGGGTAATGCTCTGGGTAATGCTGGATTAGTAATCCAGAGGCCCAGGATAATGCTCTGGGTAATGCTGGATTAGTAATCCAGATGCCCAGGGTAATGATCTGGGTAATGCTCTGGGTAATGCTGGATTAGTAATCCAGAGGCCCAGAGTAATGCTCTGGGTAATGCTCTGGGTAATGCTCTGGGTAATGCTGGATTAGTAATCCAGATGCCCAGGGTAATGCTCAGAGTAATGCTGGATTAGTAATCCAGATGCCCAGGGTAATGCTCTGGGTAATGCTGGATTAGTAATCCAGAGGCCCAGGGTAATGTTCTGGGTAATGCTCTGGGTAATGCTGGATTAGTAATCCAGAGGCCCAGGGTAATGCTCTGGGTAATGCTGGATTAGTAAACCAGAGGCCCAGGGTAATGCTCTGGGTAATGCTGGATTAGTAATCCAGAGGCCCAGGGTAATGCTCTGGGTAATGCTGGATTAGTAATCCAAAGGCCATGGGGTAATGCTCTGGGTGATGCTGGATTAGTAATCCAGAGGCTCTGGGTAATGCTCTGGGTTAGTAATCCAGAGGCCCAGGGTAATGCTCTGGGTAATGCTGGATTAGTAATCCAGAGGCCCAGGGTAATGCTCTGGGTAATGCTCTGGGTAATGATGGATTAGTAATCCAGAGGCCCAGGGTAATGCTCTGGGTAATGCTGGATTAGTAATCCAGAGGCCCAGGGGTAATGCTCTGGGTAATGCTGGATTAGTAATCCAGAGGCCCAGGGTAATGCTCTGGGTAATGTTCTGGGTTATGTTGGATTAGTAATCCAGAGGGCCAGGGTAATGCTCTGGGTAATGCTGGATTAGTAATCCAGAGGCCCAGGGTAATGCTCTGGGTAATGCTCTGGGTAATGCTCTGGGTAATGCTGGATTAGTAATCCAGAGGCCCCGGGTAATGCTCTGGGTAATGCTCTGGGTTATGCTGGATTAGTCATCCAGAGGCCCAGGGTAATGCTCTGGGTAATGCTGGATTAGTAATCCAGAGGCCATGGGGTAATGCTCTGGGTAATGCTGGATTAGTAATCCAGAGGCCCAGGGTTATGCTCTGGGTTATGCTGGATTAGTAATCCAGAGGCCCAGGGTAATGCTCTGGGTAATGCTGGATTAGTAATCCAGAGGCCCAGGGGTAATGTTCTGGGTAATGCTGGATTAGTAATCCAGAGGCCCAGGGTAATGCTCTGGATAATGCTGGATAAGTAATCCAGAGACCCAGGGTAATGCTCTGGGTAATGTTCTGGGTAATGACCAGATACAGTAAATAATCATATGACCAACTGGATCACTGGCTATTCGATCTCGAGACTAGAATACGAGATGGGAGAATTCAGGCTTCAGCCGATGAAGCATCACCTGGGCCGCACCGAAGTCACTGCGAGCAGCCCCAGGCCCCACACCTCACAAAGGGATATATTGACCTCGAAGAATAGCGTTTAGTGGAGATTTACCAGAATCAAGCTTTGGACTCTTGGCATGGGGGAGATTCAACAGAAATTAAGGTTTGTATCCCTGGAATTTGGAAGTTTTAGGGGGTGACTTGATGGAATTTTTCGAGATATTCAGAGTGGGCTGATAGAGAAGTTATTTCCTGCTGGTTTCGGATTGAGGGTGCAGCACTCAGTCAGTGCAGTGCTCCCTCAGCACTGACCCTCCGACAGTGCAGTGCTCCCCCAGTACTGACCCTCCGACAGTGCAGCACTCCCTCGGTGCTGACCCTCCGACAGTGCAGCACTCCCTCAGCACTGACCCTCCGACAGTGCGGCGCTCCCTCAGTACTGACCCTCTGACAGTGCAGCACTCCCTCGGTACTGACCCTCCGACAGTGCCATACTCCCTTAGCACTGACCCTCCGACAGTGCAGCGCTCCCTCAGCACTGACCCTCTTACAGCGCAGCGCTCCCACAGTACTGACCCTCCGACAGTGTGGCACTCCCTCAGCATTGACCCTTCGACAGTGCAGCACTCCTTCAGCACTGACCCTCTAACAGTGTGGCACTCCCTCAGCACTGACCCACCGACAGTGCAGCACTCCCTCAGTACTGACCCTCCGACAGTGCGGCGCTCCCTCAGCACTGACCCTCCGACAGTGCAGCGGTCACTCAGTACTGACCTTCCGACAGTGTGGTGCTCCCTCAGCACTGACCCTCCGACAGTGCAGCACTCCCTCAGTACTGACCCTCCGACAGTGTGGTGCTCCCTCAGCACTGACCCTCCGACAGTGTGGTGCTCCCTCAGCACTGACCCTCCGACAGTGCGGCACACCCTCCGTACTGACCCTCCAACAGTGCGGCGCTCCCTCAGTACTGACCCTCCGACAGTGCGGTGCTCCCTCAGCACTGACCCTCTGGCAGTGCGGCGCTCTCTCAGCACTGACCCTCCGACAGTGCGGCGCTCCCTCAGCACTGACCCTCCGACAGTGCGGAGGTCCCTCAGCTCTGACCCTCCGACAGTGCGGGACTCCCTCAGCACTGACCCTCCGACAGTGCGGCGCTCCCTCAGCACTGACCCTCCGACAGTGCAGCGCTCCCTCAGCACTGACCCTCCGACAGTGCGGCGCTCCCTCAGCACTGACCCTCCGACAGTGCGGCGCTCCCTCAGCACTGACCCTCCGACAGTGCGGCGCTCCCTCAGCACTGACCCTCTGACAGTGCGGCGCTCCCTCAGCACTGACCCTCCGACAGTGCGGCACACCCTCCGTACTGACTGACCATCCAATTTGCGCCATAAATGAACCTGAATATAAATATGATTCACTGTTACGACAGTGAATTGTGAATTGTTCCAACAATGTTAGTACAGTGAATTGTCGCGATTTGAGACATACAGTGACTGCAGCAAGAGCAGGGTTCAGTGCAATAAGATGCATTTTGGTCTTCACTGATGAAGAACAGGGCTACCTGGCATCTCTGATAAACTCTGAAGTAGCTGGTAACACAGCGAGCTGGCAGATGTTCCTCAGAGAGAGAAATTCCCACAGTGCCTCACGAGAGAGGGCGGGAGAGAGAAAAAAAACGAGCGAGAGGGAGCCCCCCCCCCCCCCCCCCCCTCCCCCAACCCCCCTCCACGGGCACCGGCACACAGAGACAGATGGGTCTACCTCTGTGATACATCACACAGTCAAGCAGCTATCTGCGTGTGCTGAGTACCTTGGCACTGCCCCTCATAAACCGGGAGGCAGCTTGCTGGCATGGGACACGGCTTCTCAACACTTCCCACCCACTCGGGCATCCACGCTGTACTGAAATAAACAGCGGTTCGACAAAGAAAGGGTGTGCGACAGGCCTGATACACAATTACGTGTACACGTGCACACATATATATATATATACACACATACCGTAGACACACACGCAGGGGGTCACCCATTGCAGACGGAGATGAGGAGACATTTTGTTCTCTCGGAGGGTTGAGAATCTAGAACTTTCTTGCACAGAGGGCGGGGAAACAGAATCTGGGAATATTTTTAAATCCGAGGTGGACAGATTACTCGGATTATTGGCGTTTAGAGAGGTCACCCTATTGAAAAATATCAGATTCTGAAGCGGGAGGTTTGACCCAGTGGTTGTTGAGAGGATGTTTCCCCCCTCGTCTGGGGGGTGGGGGGTGGGGGGGTGGGGGAGAATCTAGAACTGGGGGGACGGGAGGTGCACAGTTTGATAAGGGGATCTTCCCATTGAAGACCTACGCTCCAAAGAAAAAGGTCCGAGCCTGTCCAATCTCTCCCGATAACTCAGTCCCTCGAGTCCTGGCAACATCCTTTTAAATCTCTTCTATGCTCTCTCCAGTTTAGTAACATCGTTCCTCAAGCAAGGGGTGACCAAAACTGAAAACAATATTCCAGGTGCGGCCTCACCTACATCCTGCACAAGTGCAACATAACTAGAGTGTCGATGAATGAGCGATGGCACCTCTATTGCTACATCTGTTGGACCTTCAGCTGAAGTTACAAGCCAGAGACAATGGGCTGGATTCGCTGCACCCCGACTCTGAAACCGCGTTCGGTGACGGGACGGAGAATCCGTTCTTGCGCACGAAACGGGACTGGCGGAGGTTTTTCAATTCAAACCCCCCCCCCCCCCTGAAAATCAGCGTATTCATGGAGTACATCGCGCCGAGTATCCACCGCCTCAGGCCATTGCCTGAGGACTGCCCTGCGATTCTCTGTCCCCAACTGGCCGAATTCCCGATGGCATGGTTCTAACATGGTCCCACCGTCCGTGATACCCGCGTGACAGCTGCGGACTCAGTCTGGGGCCGCCACAGTCGGGGGAGGGCCAATCGGAGGGCAAGGGGGGGGGGGCTTCATTCGGGACTGGGGGCTATGTGTGCGGACAGTCTGGGGCAGGGAGTTGCCGATGCTGGGCACTATTTCAGCGGTCCAGGTCCGCGGGCCAAGTCCACCATGGAGCATGGCGCGGCTGCTGGAGGCCGCTACCGTGCGCATGCGCGGCCTCTGACCCGGAAGTGCGGAAGGGCAGTATCGGCAGTTGGAGCTGCAAACTCTATGACAGCTGCCTGCTAACCCCCGGCAAGGCAGTGAATCTGTGGCCTTTTGACGCCTGTTTTCCTGGCCTAAAACACCAGTTTCCACAATGGTGTGGGGACATAGTCCCAAAAATGGACAATCCAGCCCAATGTCTCCTACTCCATGAGTACTCCCTCAATCCTGCATTGAAGTGTCAGTCCTGATTTCTTCACGTTAAAGCCTGGGAGTAGGCCTCAAACCCAAAATCTCATTGTTAATTTATTTTAAAATGTTATCTTTCATGGGGACGTGTTGCGCCGCTGGGTCCATCCCGGACTGCCCTAGTGTCTCACTAAGGCCATTTCAGAGGGGCAGTTTCGAGTCAACCACTTTGACAAGAGGAGCATGGAGACAGAGTATAAAATCACCGCAGAAACTCTGCAGGGTGTGAAGGGGCTGAGAGGGAGCGTGGATGGGGCAGAAGGACGTGAGGAGAGGAAAAACGCTTTCACCCAGAGGGTGGTCGGAGTCTGGAAGGAGCTTCCTGTGGTGAATATATTTCTGCTACCATTCACCATTGTATTACATTACATTGTATTGTATTAGGTTGATGCCCTTGTGGGCTCCACCTGTGGCTCCGCCCCCTCGGGGGTGGTATATAGATCTGCTGCCTGTAGGCGGCACTCAGTACAGAGCAGTCGCAGGCAGGCACAGATCTAGCGGATTAAAACCACTGTTCACTTCTACTCATCGTCTCGTGTGAATTGATGGTCGCATCAATTCCCGAAGGGGGGAGTTGGAGGCAGGTTCGGCCGAGGGATTCCAAAAGGGATTTGGGCTGAAAAAGAGACAAAGTGCAGGGTTATGGGGACAAAGCAGGGGGAGTGGGATTGGGTAGAATGGCTCTTTCAGACAGCCAGCGTAGACCTAAATGGCCTCCTTCTGCTCTGTGACGATGTGTGTGTTTGGGTTGTGACACGAATAAACGTTATTATTATGTGATAATTCTCAACTCCACTTACTTGCCTTACCCCCGTAACCCTCGATCCCCTCACTGATTAAAAATCTGTCTCTTGCGGCCTTGAACATACGTAACGCCTCTACAGCTCTCTGCGGTAAAGAATTCCACGGATTCACTCCCCTCTGAGAGAAGAAATTCCTCCTCATCTCTGTCTGAAATGGGCGCCCCCCTGACTCTAAGATTCTGCCCTCTGGTCCCAGACTCTCCCACAAGGGGAAACAACCTCTCAGCATCGACCCCGTCAATCCCACCCAGAATCCTCTCTGTCTCAATAAGGTCGCCTCTCGTTCTTCTATACTCCCAATGAGTACAGGCCCCGACCTACTCAACCCCTCCTCATAACAAAATCCCTCCATTCCCGGGATCAAGTGAACCTTCTCTGGACTGCCTCCAATGCCGGGATATCTTTCCTTAGATACGGGGATCAAAACTGTCCACAGTATTCCAGGTGTGGTCTAATTAGTGCCTTGTATAGTTTTATCAGGACTTCCCTATTTTTCTACACATTCCCTTTGAAATAAAGGTCAACATTCCATTTGCCTTCCTGATGACCTGCTGAACTTACATGCTAGCGTTTGGGAATTTACGCACGAGGACCCCTAACTCCCTCTGTGCTGCAGCTTTCTGCAGTCTTTCTCCATTTAAATAACATTCAGCTTCTTTATTCTTCCTACCAAAGTGCCAGTGCCCACCCAGAGCGTTAGTGTCTGGGCTACTGGACAAGTCACAGTTCCACTGCTCCATCGCACGTGTCACCAATGATACGAATACCCTTTGCAGCTTTGGGGTCAAAGAGAAGTACAGCACAGGAACAGGTCCTTCGGCCCTCCAAGCTTCCGGCAACCATGCTGTTAGTCTAATCTGAAACCTTCTACAATTCTCGAGTCCATATCTCTCTATTCCCATCTATTCAAGTATTGGAAGGCGTCCCTGAAACGCCACTATCGTACCTGCTTCCACCACCTCCTCCGAGAACGAGTTCCAGGCTCCCATCACCCTCTGTGTAAAAACTTCCCTCGTACATCTTTAAACCTTGCCCCCCCCACACTTTAAACCTATGCCCCTAGTAATTGACACTCCCACCCTGGGACAAAAGCTTCTGACTATCCACTCTGTCCATGCCCCTCATAATTTTGCAGACTTCTATCAGGTCGCCCCTTAACCTCCATCTTTCCACTGAGAACAAACCGAGATTTTCCAACCTCTCCTCATAGGTAATGCCCTTGTAAATCCCCGCAACGTTGCCCAGAGTCTCAATACAACAGGGTGAACTGCTGACAGCGTGGCCTCTGTGACCACCCCCCCTCCCCCAACCCCCCAAAATTTCAACTTTACCTCTCCAGAGAAGAGGCCCAGAGCTCAATTTGCTTCGGGTTTTTTACAAACGGCCCTTTCTGACTTTTAATGATTGGCATCTTACTCAGGTCCCAAGCGATAGGTTGACCTCTCCTCTCCTCACGACCACACATTTATCTGTGTCTAAGATGAGAAACTGAATTTCATGCCCGTGGAGCGGGAGGAAGGAGGAGGTTAACTGAGTCGGTCGCTCAAGATATAAACAGGTCCAGTGGGTGGAACAGCAACTGGATTCTATAAAAGGCACAAGGCTGCTGGAACTCTCTGAGTTACACATTCACTAGCGAACTGGAGAGCTCGAGACATCTGCAATTTCAGAGGCAGAGAGCTCCACTCCTCAGGCGAGAGTTAGGAGGCTGACAGCAACCTGCATTTCCATAGCGCCTCGTACACAGTCAAATGGCCCCCGAGAGAGACAGATGAAGAGAGAGGGAGATGGACCGAGAGAGAGAGAGGGAGACAGACCAAGAGAGAGAGGGAGATGGAGACAGACCGAGAGAGAGAGGGAGATGGAGATGGAGACAGACCGAGAGAGAGAGGGAGATGGAGACAGACCGAGAGAGAGAGGGAGATGGAGACAGACCGAGAGAGAGAGGGAGACAGATGGAGAGAGAGGGAGACAGGCAGAGAGAGAGGGAGACAGACAGAGAGAGAGGGAGACAGGCAGAGAGAGAGGGAGACAGGCAGAGAGAGAGGGAGACAGGCAGAGAGAGAGGAAGACATATGGAGAGGGAGACAGATGGAGAGGGAGACAGATGGAGAGAGAGGGAGACAGGCAGAGAGAGAGGGAGACAGATGGAGAGAGAGGGAGACGGGCGGAGAGAGAGGGAGACAGGCAGAGAGAGAGGGAGACAGACAGAGAGAGAGGGAGACAGATGGAGAGAGAGGGAGACGGGCGGAGAGAGAGGGAGACAGGCAGAGAGAGAGGGAGACAGGCAGAGAGAGAGGGAGACAGGCAGAGAGAGAGGGAGACAGGCAGAGAGAGAGGGAGACAGACAGAGAGAGAGGGAGACAGATGGAGAGAGAGAGAGACAGATGGAGAGAGAGGGAGACAGGCAGAGAGAGAGGGAGACAGATGGAGAGAGAGGGAGACGGGCGGAGAGAGAGGGAGACAGGCAGAGAGAGAGGGAGACAGACAGAGAGAGAGGGAGACAGATGGAGAGAGAGGGAGACGGGCGGAGAGAGAGGGAGACAGGCAAAGAGAGAGGGAGACAGGCAAAGAGAGAGGGAGACAGGCAGAGAGAGAGGGAGACAGGCAGAGAGAGAGGGAGACAGGCAGAGAGAGAGGGAGACAGACAGAGAGAGAGGGAGACAGATGGAGAGAGAGAGAGACAGATGGAGAGAGAGGGAGACGGGCGGAGAGAGAAGGAGACGGGCAGAGAGAGAGGGAGACAGGCAGAGAAAGAGGGAGACAGAGGGAGAGAGATGCAGATAGAGAGAGGGGCGGGGAGAGAGAGAGAGGCAGGGAGAGAGAGAGAGGAGACAGGCAGAGAGAGAGGGAGACAGAGGGAGAGAGATGCAGAGAGAGAGAGGGGCGGGGAGAGAGAGAGAGGCAGGGAGAGAGAGAGAGAGGGAGGCAGGGAGAGAGAGAGAGAGAGGCAGGGAGATTGAGAGAGAGAGGCAGGGAAAGAGAGAGAGGCAGGGAGAGAGAGACAGCGAGAGAGAGACAGCGAGAGAGAGAGACGCCGACAGAGAGCGACAGCGAGGGAGACACCGAGAGGGAGAGACGCCGACAGAGAGAGACAGCGAGAGAGAGACAGCGAGAGAGAGACATCGAGAGACAGCGAGAGAGAGACAGCGAGAGAGACACCGAGAGAGAGACAGCGAGAGAGACACCGAGAGACAGCGAGAGAGAGACAGCGAGAGAGAGACACTGAGAGACACACCGAGAGAGACATAGTGAGAGAGAGAGACAGGGAGGCAGAGACAGCGAGGGAGAGAAAGCGAGGGAGAGACAGCGAGAGGGAGACAGCGAGGGAGAGACAGCGAGGGAGAGACAGCGAGAGAGAGACAGCGAGAGAGAGAGACAGCGAGAGAGAGACAGCGAGAGAGAGAGACAGCGAGAGAGAGAGACAGCGAGAGAGAGAGACAACGAGGGAGAGACAGCGAGGGAGAGACAGCGAGGGAGAGACAGCGAGGGAGAGACAGCGAGGGAGAGACAGCGAGAGAGATAACGAGAGAGACAGCGAGAGAGTGAGCGAGAGACACACCGAGAGAGACAGCGAGAGAGAGACAGCGAGAGAGAGACAGCGAGAGAGAGAGACAGCGAGAGAGACAGCGAGAGAGAGACAGCGAGAGAGACGGCGAGAGAGAGACAGCGAGAGAGAGAGAGACAGCGAGAGAGAGAGAGACAGCGAGAGAGACAGCGAGAGAGAGAGACAGTGAGAGAGACGGCGGAGAGAGAGACGGCGAGAGAGAGAGACAGCGAGAGAGACGGCGGAGAGAGAGGACAGGCGAGAGAGACGCGAGAGCAAGAGAGAGCGAGAAGAGCAGCGAGAGAGAGAGACAGCAGAGGGAGAAGCGAGAAGACAGCGCAGAGATAGAGTAGAGAGATGACAGCGAGGCGAGAGAGACATCGAGAGAGAGAGAGACAGCGAGAGAGAGACAGCGAGAGAGAGAGACGAGGAGACAGCGAGGACAGAAGAGAGACAGGACGAGAGAGAGAGGACCGAGAGAGAGAGCGAGAGGAGAGAGAGCGAGGGACTCAAGGAGAGACGAACGGATGAGGACAGCGAGAGAAGAAGCGAGAGAGAGAGAGGCGCGAGAGGCTAATGCGATAGAGAGAGAGACAGCGAGAGAGAGACAGCGAGAGAGAGACAGCGAGAGAGAGACACACCGAGAGAGACATAGTGAGAGAGAGAGAGACAGCGAGGGAGAGACAGCGAGGGAGAGACAGCAAGAGAGAGACAGCGAGGGAGAGACAGCGAGGGAGAGACAGCGAGAGATAGAGACAGCGAGAGAGAGACAGCGAGAGAGACAGCGAGAGAAAACGACAGCGAGAGAGACGGCGAGAGAGACGGCGAGAGAGAGACAGCGAGAGAGAGAGACAGCGAGAGAGAGACAGCGAGAGAGAGAGACAGCGAGAGAGAGACACAGCGAGAGAGAGACAGCGAGAGAGAGACAGCGAGAGAGAGACATCAAGACAGACAGCGAGAGAGAGACAGCGAGGGAGAAACAGCGATGGAGAGACAGCGAGAGAGAGAGACAGCGAGAGAGACGGCGAGACAGACAGCGAGAGAGAGAGACAGCGAGAGAGAGACAGAGAGAGAGGGAGAGAGAGGGAGAGAGAGACAGCGAGAGAGAGACAGCGAGAGAGAGAGACATCGAGAGAGACAGAGAGAGAGACAGCGACAGAGAGACAGCGAGAGAGGGAGAGAGAGGGAGAGAGAGACAGCGAGAGAGAGACAGCGAGAGAGAGAGACATCGAGAGAGACAGAGAGAGAGACAGCGATGGAGAGACAGCGAGAGAGAGAGACAGCGAGAGAGAGAGACGGCGAGAGAGAGAGACAGCGAGAAAGAAGGCGAGAGAGAGACGGCGAGAGAGAGAGACAGCGAGAGAGAGAGACAGCGAGAGAGAGACAGCGAGAGAGAGAGACAGCGAGGGAGAGACAGCGAGAGAGACGGCGAGAGAGAGAGACGGCGAGAGAGAGAGAGACAGCGAGAGAGAGAGACAGCGAGAGAGAGAGACAGCGAGGGAGAGACAGCGAGAGAGACGGCGAGAGAGAGAGACGGCGAGAGAGAGAGAGACAGCGAGAGAGAGACAGCGAGAGAGAGAGACAGCAAGGGAGAGACAGCGAGAGAGACAGCGAGAGAGACAGTGAGGGAGAGAGACACCGAGAGAGACAGTGGGAGAGAGACAGCAAGGGAGAGACAACGAGGGAGAGACAGCGAGAGAGAGGCAGCGAGGGAGAGACAGCGAGGGAGAGACAGCGAGGGAGAGACAGCGAGAGAGAGAGATACAGCGAAGGAGAGACAGTGAGGGAGAGACAGCGAGTGAGAGACAGCGAGGGAGAGACATCAAGGGAGAGACAGCGAGGGAGAGACAGCGAGAGAGACAGCGAGGGAGAGACAGCGAGAGAGATACAGCGAGGGAGAGACAGCGAGGGAGAGACATCAAGGGAGAGACAGCGAGAGATGCGAGACAGTTGGAAGCAAGGTCGCCAATGGTGGATCAATGGGAATCGGAGGTGCGCTGAGATCTCAGAAATTACAGAGATAGGGAGGGTTGTAGGGGCTGGAGGAGGTTACAGAGATAGGGAGGGTTGTAGGGGCTGGAGGAGGTTACAGAGATAGGGAGGGTTGCAGGGGCTGGAGGAGGTTACAGAGATAGGGAGGGTTGTAAGGACTGGAGGAGGTTACAGAGATAGGGAGGGTTGTAGCGGCTGGAGGAGGTTACAGAGATAGGGAGGGTTGTAGCGGATGGAGGAGGTTACAGAGATAGGGAGGGTTGTAGGGAATGGAGGAGGTTACAGAGATAGGGAGGGTTGTAGGGACTGGAGGAGGTTACAGAGATAGGGAGGGTTGTAGGGAATGGAGGAGGTTACAGAGATAGGGAGGGTTGTAGGGACTGGAGGAGGTTAGGGATAGGGAGGGTTGTACGGACTGGAGGAGGTTACAGAAAGAGGGATGGTTGATGGCGGGAGGGGGCCTCCACTGTGGCCTGGCCCGCGATTGGGGCCTACCGATCGGTGGGCCGGCCTCTCGGGCTGGGGGCCTCCTTTCATCCGCGCTGGCCCCTGTAGCCCTACGCCATGTTGCGTCGGGGCCGAAGCGGAGAATGGAGGCACCGTGCATGCGCGGAAGTCACGCTGGTCCCACTGCGCATGCGCAGACCCGCGGCACCCATTTGACGCCGGGATCGGCAGCTGGAGCGACGTGGGTCCTGAGGCCATGTTGACGCCGTCGGAAAACGCAACAGCGTTTATGATGACGCCAACACTTAGCCTCAGGATCAGAGACTCCCACCTGACATTTCTGCTTTTAAGGTTTGCGTCCATCGTAATAAAACACGGTGTCTCGTTAGCTTCATAATGGCCTTATTAACCTGTGTCATTACTTTCAGTAATTTGTGTGTCAGAGCCCAATCTCACTGCTCTGCTGTTCCACATCTGCTCTTACTTAACAAGTAATGCATGATGCTCTTATTCTCTGTACCAAATTACAATCTCACACACTTTGCAAAGCATCATTTGCACATTCTCCGAGTTTAATAATCTCCTTTTCCCTGCAATTTCACGCCATCAGTAAATTTAGTCGATAATGTTCAGGTAAACACTGCTCGCTGCCTGGCCCACCTACATCTGGTCCAAAGAGCGACTGTTCGCCCCCATCTCTCTACTTTCAGTCACCCCTCAGACTCCTCCATCTCTCACGTTCTTCATTAGTCTATCGTGCGTGCAGATTAGGGACTTTGCGCGAAAGGTCTGGAGGGGGTTCCCTTGGTTGCCGGGATGCACCATTCTGGAGCGACTGCTGCTTCCAGATGTGGAAGGGGAGGGACAAATTTGGGATGTATATAAGTGGCTGGGGAATAAGAAGGTGAGCGGGTGTTGAAGGTCAAGGAGAAGTGGAGTTGGGAGGGGAGATCAATTAAGGAGTATGGAGTGAGGCATTGCGTAGGGTAAACAGGACCTCCTCTTGCGCAAGGATGAGCCTGATACAGTTTAAGGTGGTGCATAGGGTGCATATGACTTGGGCGAGAATGAGTTAGTTCTTCCAAAGGGTAGCAGATGAGTGTGAGAGGTGTGGGCGGGGGCCAGCGAATCGCGCGCACATGTTTTGGGGTTGTGAAAAATTGGGAAGATTCTGGGCAGGAGTGTTCGCGGTCTTAGCCAGGATAGTGGAGGAGGAGGTGGACCCAGACCCTTTGGTGGCAATATTTGGGGTTTCAGAGAAGCCGGAGCTCATGGAGAGGAAGAAGGGCGAAGAAGGGAGAGGAAGAAGGGCCAAAGATGTGCGGGTTAGGTGGATTGGCCATGCTAAATTGCCCGTAGTGTCCTAATAAAAGTAAGGTTAAGGGGGGGGGTTGTCGGGTTACGGGTATAGGGTGGATACGTGGGTTTGAGTAGGGTGATCATGGCTCGGCACAACATTGAGGGCCGAAGGGCCTGTTCTGTGCTGTACTGTTCTATGTTCTATGTCTTGACCTTTGCCTCTCTGATTTCATGACGGCAAATTTTGCTGGAGTGGCAATCGGCATTGCCATCGGGGGTAGCGGCTTGGTTGGGTGACCTATAAGACTTTCTGCGATTAGAGAAGATAAAGTATGAGTTAAGGGGCTCTTCAGGAGGTTTGAGGAAAGGTGGGGAATGTTTGTGACCGTGTTTGAGGAGCTGTTCATCGAGGGGGGGTGAAAAAGGGGAAAAATCTGTTCAGGCTGTATAGATGATTGTTGGGAAGTATGTTTCCCGGGGTGTTTGTTCGCTGTAACCTGTTTTGATACATGTTTGTAATGAAATACATTTTCAAAAAAAATTAGTCTATTGTGCGGCAGCACCCATTGATGGCCGCGGGGAAATCTAGATATCTCGCATCTACCAAGTTGCCCTGGTCTACCCTCTCTCTCAGTTCTTTGAAGTGAGGTTGGTCAAACAAGGCTTTTCCTGCTGAAATCCATTGGTGGTTCCCAGATATTTTTTGATTTGCTTATTCAGTTGTCAAATTCCTTGATGTTAACCTGACTTTCTTTAACACAGGGATATCACTCACTATCCATGATTCTTTACACTGCGCAGTGTCATAGCTAGTTATACAAAAGTCTGAATTAAGAGCAGGAGGTGGCCCCCTCGTTCTCGTCCTGGGCTAGTGTGCGGTTAATTCCAGCCCCACATGCCCCAGAATCACAACACAAGTTAATTAACCAATAATACTTATAAAAATCTTTGGCCCTTGGCTGCCCAATAATTACAGTCACCAGGTTTGTAAGTACTGCTTATTCATAGCGAGATTAATGGTAATAGACACAGCAGCCTACAGTTCGTTAAATATTAATATGTACCTAACTCCTACTGTAATTTGTCCCCACCCTCTACACACACACATGCGCACGCACACACACACACACACACACACACACACATACACAAGGCAGACAAACACAGAAGGAGGGGGAAAGGGGAAAAACGTAAATGAAAGAGAAAAGAGTCTTTTCTTCAGAAGATGGGTCCTTGCAAACTTTCTCCACAGTAAGGTCCTTGTTTCCCAGACTGTGCTCACAATTTCCCTGCAGAGACAGAGTCCCTGTTTGATCAGACTTTGTTCTCAGTTTGTGGCCTGTCTTCAGGAATCCAACACCATCAGGTGTATTGGGGAGCAACAGAGAGAGCGAGAACTAACTGGATCTTTTTTGGAGAGGCTTGGCAGTGGTTTTTCAGGGAGGGCTTTGCTGGAACATTTCCCTCCGCTGCCAGAACCGAAAGTGAAACTAAAATGGAACCTTGCGGCTCTGCAAAATATTTCAGCCAATCACCACCTGCTACCGGGCAAAACACAGCCTCTCCAGCCAATTTATTGGCCACAAGCCATATTAATTAAACCGAGTCATCACTGAGGCCAGCCAATGCCCAATCACCAGTCTGAAACAGCACGGCCTTCTGGATCCTTACGTTTGAATTAAAGGCACAGGCCTCCGCTTTCATTCTGCTTGAATGAAAGCCAGACGCTGCCTTAAAGTCACATGTCCATTAATCATCCGTGGATCAAAAATGTAACAGGAAAAATAAAAGGGGAAAACCAGGGAACAGACTGGGAATAAACAACAAGGAACAGGAAGAACCCTTACAAACTGGCTCCATTATTCAATACAGTCACGTCTGATCGGATTGTCATCTCGGCACCACATTCCCTCCAACCCCCCAATTCCATTTCACCCCCCCCCCTCATTAATCGAGAATCTATCCACCTCTGCCGTAAAAACATTCCCAAATTTTGCTTCCCCATCTTCTAAGGAAGAAAGTTCCAGAGACTCCCAACCATCTGAGAAAGAATTTTTCCTCATCACCGTCTGAAATGGGCGACCCCCTTCATTTTAAAGGGGGTCCTCCCCAGCCCCCAGTTCTAGATCTGCAAACTTGAATACATTGCACTTATCATCATCTATGTAAATTGTGAACAATTGTGGGCCCAGCACTGATCCCTGAGGGACACCACTAGCCACTGATCACTAGTCAACCAAAGAAACACCCATTGATCACCACTCTTTGCTTTCTATTAATTAACCAATCCTCTATCCATGCTACTACTTTACCCCTAACGCCATGCATCATTATCTTATGCAGCAACCTTTTGTGTGGCACCTTGTCAAAAGCTTTCTGGAAATCCAGAAATACCACATCCATTGGCTCCCCGTTGTCTACCGCCCTGGTAATGTCCTCAAAAAATTCCACTAAATTAGTTAGGCACGATCAGCCCTTTATGGACCCATGCTGCCTCTGCCCAACGGGACAATTTCTATCCAAATGCCTCGCTATTTCTTCCTTGATGATAGATTCCAGAATCTTCCCTACTACCGAAGTTAAGCTCACTGGCCTATAATTACCCGCTCTCTGCCTACCTCCTTTTTTAAACAGTGGTGTCACGTTTGCTAATTTACAATCCACTGGGCCCACCCCAGAGTCCAGTGAATTTTGGTGAATTATCACTAGTGCATTTGTAATTTCCCTAGCCATCTCTTTTAGTACCCTGGGATGCATTCCATCAGGGCCAGGAGACTTGTCTACCATTAGCTTGCCCATCACTATCTCCTTAGTGATAACAATCACCTCTAGGTCCTCACCTGTCATAGCCTCATTTCTATCAGTCACTGGCATGTTATTTGTGTCTTCCGCTGTGCAGACCGACCGACAAAACTTGTTCAGTTCCTCAGCCATTTCCTAATCTCCCATTATTAAATCTCCCTTCACATCCTCTAAAAGACCAATATTTACCTTAGCCACTCTTTTTTGTTTTATATATTTGTAGAAATGTTTACTATCTAATTTTATATTCTGAGCAAGTTTACTCTCATAATCTATTTTACTCTTCTTTATTTAGTAGCTTTCTGTTGCCCCCTAAAGATTTGCCAGTCCTCTGCACTCCCACTAATCTTTGCCACTCTGTATGCTTTTTCCTTCAATTTGATACTCTCCCTTATTTCCTTAGATATCCATGGTCGATTTTCCCTCTTTCTACCTTCCTTCCTTTTTGTTGGTATAAACCTTTGCTGAGCACTGTGAAAAATCGCTTGGAAGGTTCTCTACTGTTCCTCAACTGTTTCACCATAAAGTCTTTGCTCCCAGTCTACCTCAGCCAGCTCTTCTCTCATCCCATTGTAATCTCCTTTGTTTAAGAACAAAACACTAGTGTTTGATTTTACCTACTCACCCTCCATCTGTATTTTAAATTCCACCATATTGTGATCGCTCCTCTCCACATCCAACCTATCAAGACCTCACTCAGAATCTGAAAGGTTCTGATCGAGTCGCCTCTGAATCTTCTAAACTCCCAGCGGGACACAAGCCCGGCCTGTCCAAACTTTCCTCATCGGACACCCCACCCGTTCCTGGTTTGAGTCTGTTAAACCTTCTCTGAACTGTTTCCAACACATTTACATCCTTCCCCAAATAAGGAGGCCGCCACCCTCCACAATATTCCAGATATGGTCTCACCAGTGCCTCGTACAACTGAAGCACAACCTCCCGACTTTTATATTCAATTCCCCTCACAATGAACGATAATCTTCTATTAGCTTTCCCTAATTACTTATAATTAGTACTAATTTGTAGATTCAAAGCCACACCTGGAAAGACCGTGAGTAGTTTTGGGTCCCACACCTCGGGAAGGGCTATATTGACCTCGGAAAGAGGAGTCCAGTGTAGATGGATGTACCTGAATTTTCCCTGAACCCCGAGGGTTAAAAGATGAGGAAGAGATGCTAAAAACAAGGGGCCAAGCTTTCAGGATTGAAATTAGGAAAACTTTGACACACAAAAGGTGGTGGGAGCCCCACAAGCAGCAATCGATGCCGGGTCAGTTCATTTTAAATCTGTGAAATTGAAATTTTCTCGTTTGAGAGGGGCTGAATGGCCTCCTCCTGTTCCTGGGTAACAGGCTCAAGAGGGGCTGAATGGCCTCCTCCTGTTCCTGGGTAACAGGCTCAAGAGGGGCTGAATGGCCTCCTCCTGTTCCTGGGTAGCAGGCTGGAGAGGGGCTGAATGGCCTCCTCCTGTTCCTGGGTAACAGGCTCAAGAGGGGCTGAATTACCTCCTGTTCCTGGGTAACAGGTTCGAGAGGGGCTGAATGGGCCTCCTCCTGTTCCTGTGTAACAGGCTCGAGATGGGCTGAATGGCCTCCTCCTGTCCCAGTGAAACAGGCTCAAGAGGGGCTAAATGGCCTCCTCCTGTCCCAGTGAAACAGGCTCGAGAGAGGCTGAATGGGCCACCTCCTGTTCTAGTGTAACAGCCTCGAGAGGGGCTGAATGGTCTCCTCCTGTTCATGTGTAAAAGGCTCGAGAGGGGGGGGCTGAATAGCCTCCTCCTGTCCCTCTGTAACAGGCTTGAGAGGGGCTGAATGGCCTCCTCCTGTCCCTGCGTAACAGCCTCAAGTGGGGCTGAACGGGCCTCTTGTCCCTGTGTTACAGCCTCGAGAGGGGCTGAATGGTCTCCTCCTGTTCATGTGTAAAAGGCTCGAGAGGGGGGGCTGAATAGCCTCCTCCTGTCCCTGTGTTACAGCCTCGAGAGGGGCTGAATGGTCTCCTCCTGTCCCAGTGAAACAGGCTCGAGAGGGGGGGCTGAATAGCCTCCTCCTATTCCTGTATAACAAGCTCGAGAAGGGGGGCTGAATGGGTCAAGCCAGTGCCTAGGCCAGTGTTAGGCTGATGCCCATGGCAATGTCAGGTCCCAATCTGGCTAGTGTCCAGGCCCACTCCCAATGCCAGTGTCAGGTTAGTGTGGAGGCCAACATTGAGTTCAGCATCCAGGCTCCCTCCAAGGCCAGTGTCAGGCCAGCATCTAGGCCAGTGTGAAGGCCAGTGTGCAGACTAGCGTTGAACCCAGGGCCCAGGCCCGTGTATGGCCCATGTTCGGCCAGTGGGCTTGGCAATAATAAAGGATGTTGGTTCGGGTGCTGACTCACAAAGAGAGCGTGGGCAGAGTACGGTAGGAAGCAGGACAAGACACCCGGAATCTGGCCACCTTCCAACATTGACAAAAGAACGAAAATAGATCGAGTCTCAGTCAGTAAGCAAGGGAGCAGGGACAATATTTCTAGTTTGGTGGGAACAACATTTCTAGTTTGGTGGGGCGAGTGAAAGCTGATCTGGCAAAGTGGGATGGTCTCGCTCTGTCACTGGCGGGTCGGGTACAGGCGGTTAAAATGAACGTGTTGCCGCGATTTCTGTTTATTTTCCAATGCCTCCCAAATTTCCTGCCAAAGGCTTTTTTCAGAGAGATTGACGGAAGGATTACTTCGTTCATATGGGGAGGGAAGATAGCCAGAGTTAGAAAGGTGCTGCAACAGAGGGGAAGGCAGACAGGGGGTTTGTGTCTTCCAAACCAGGGGCTGGATTCTCTGACCCCCCCCCCCCCCCCCCCCCCCCCCCGGTCGGGTCGGAGAATCGCCGGGGGGGGGGGGCGGCATGAATACTGCCCCCGCCGGCCGCCGCATTCTCCGGCACTGGAGATTCGGCGGGGGCGGGAATCGCGCCGGTCGGCGGGCCCCACCTGGCGATTCTCCGGCCCATGATGGGCCGAAGTCCCGCTGCTGTAATGCCTCTCTCGCCGGCGTGAATTAAACCACCTCCCTTACCGGCGGGACTGGCAGCGCGGGTAGGCTCCAGGGTCCTGGGGGTGGGCGCGGGACGATCTGGCCCTGGGGGGTGCCCCCACGGTGGCCTGGCCCGCGATCGGGGCCCACCGATCCGCGGGCGGGCCTGTGTCGTGGGGGCACTCTTTTCCTTCCGCGTCGGCCATAGTCTCCGAGATGCCGACGCTGAAGTGACCCCCTCCCTTGCGCATGCACGGGGATGATGTCAGCAGCCGCTGACGCTCCGGCGCATGCGCGGACTTCCGCCAGCCGGCGAAGTCCCTTCGGCCCCGGCTGGCGTGGCACCAAAGGCCTTCCACACCAGCCGGCAGGACGGGAACCACTCCGGTGCGGATGCCGGAGTGGTTCACACCACTCCATCCCGCTGGAACCCCCCGCCCCGCCAGGTAGGGGAGAATCCAGCTCCTGATGTATTACTACTGGGCGGCGAATGTGGAGAAGGTGCGGAGCTGGGTCAGAGGGGTTGATTCCCAGTGGGTCAGAATGGAGGAGAGTTTGTGCAGGGGGTCGGGATTGAAAACACTAGCAACAGCGCCGCTCCCGATAGCCCCGGGTAAATACTCAGGGAGTCCGGTAATAATAGCTTCATTGAGAATTTGGAGGCTGTTTCGCCAACAGTTCGGGTTGGGGGCAGGGTCAAGGGAAATGCCAATTCGGGGGAACCACAGATTTGAGCCAGAGAGGTGGGATAGAAATTTTCGGAAATGGGAGGAGAACGGGATTAAGGCACTAAAATATGTGTTTCTTAGGGGTGTTATGGGCCAGGGTTTAGAGAACTCCATAAAGCGTATCAAGGAGTTCAAGTGAACCACAACTTTTAATAGATTGCAGTATGGGGAGCACACTCGACAGGTGTGGTACAGCAGAAATGGAAAAGTATTTTTTAAAGCAAAACAATGTTTATTCTATGAACTCAAGTTAACTTTTTTTAAACATACAGTGAACATCTTTGCAACCATTAATTCAAATATAACCCCCAAAGAATACAACACTAAGTAATCCTTGATAACTTCCCAAACAACATCCAGAAGACAAAGGAAACACCTTTTAACAGAAGCACATCAGGTTTACATTCACTACTGAGAACATTTATAATTCTGAATTCACCAAATGATCAAGAGATAGGGCGCGATTCTCCGCTCCCCACGCCGGGTGGGAAAATCATCGGAGGGTCGGGCGAATCACGATGCCCTGGCACCCCATGCGATTCTTCCACCCCCCCCAAAACGGCGTGTTGCGGAATCGCCGCTCGCCGTTTTTCACGGCGACCGGCGATTCTCCGGCCCGGATGGGCCAAGCGGCCTGACGTTCCCGACCTGTTCACGCCGACGGCAACCACACCTGGTCGCTGCAGGCGTGAACATAGCGCGAAAGGTAAGTTTGGGGCCTGTGGGGGGCGGAGAGGGGATTGAGCACCACGGGTGTGCTCGGGAGGGGACTGGCCCGTGATCGGTGCCCACCGATCGTCAGGCAGGCGTCTCCAAGAGACACACTCTTTCCCCTCTGCCGCCCCGCAAGATCAAGCCGCCACGTCATGTCATTCTCGGCGTGCCGCTTTGACGCAAGCGTCAAGGCCCGGCGGCCGAGTTTCTCACAACGCTGCTCCTAGCCCCCTGGGGTGGGGGTGGGGTGGGGGGGTGAATAGGGTGCGAGGAGCGGCCTCCGACGCCATCGTGAAACTCGGCCGAGTTCACGACGCCCTTCCCGATGCTGCGCAGGAGCGGAGAATCGCGCCCATAGTCTTTTGATGGCAGAGAGATCAACAGTACACCTGCTCTGTCTGGCTTCAGCTCCAACACTGAAAACAAAACTAAAACACACCCTGCAGCCTGCTCAAAAACAAAACTAAAGCTGACAGACACCCCAGCTCCACCCACTCTCTGACATCACTGCAGTAGTAAACACTCATTTCTTAAAGGTACTCTCACTACAGATATTTATATACACACCCATTTATAAACACCCATTTCTTAAAGGTACCCTCATATGACAGGGGTCGGTTTGCAGGATTTAAGGAGCTGGAAGCGAAGTATGGGCTGGAGCAGGGGGAAATGTTTAGATACCTGCAGGTTCGAGATTTTGCCAGAAAGGAGATACAGAGCTTCCCGGTGGAGCCGGCCTCCACATTGCTGGAGGAGGTGCTGACGACAGGGGGACTGGAGAAGGGGGTAATGTCAGCGGTTTACGGAGCTATTTTGGAAGAGGAGAAAGCACCACTGGAAGGGATCAAAGCAAAGTGGGAGGAAGAGTTGGGAGAGGATATGGAGGAGGGGTTCTGGTGTGAGATGCTCCGGAGAGTGAACGCCTCCACCTCGTGTGCGAGGTTGGGGCTGATACAGCTGAAGGTGGTATACAGAGCACACCTCACGAGGGCGAGGGTGAGCTGATTCTTTGAAGGAGTAGAAGATGTGTGCGAACGTTACGGGGGGGGGGGGGGGAGGTGGGGCGCTAATCACGTTCATATGTTTTCGTCCTGTCCAAAGCTGGAGGATTACTGGGAGGAGGTTTCTAGGGTAATTTGAAAGTGGTGCACATGAAACTGGACCTGGGACCCCGGGAGGCCATATTCAGGGTGTCGAACAAGCCAGGGTTGGAAATGGGCGCGGAGGCAGATGTTGTAGCCTTCGCCTCTTTGATCGGCCGAAGGCGGATCCTGCTGGGATAGAGAGCAGCCTCTCCACCCTGTGCCCTGGCGTGGCGGGGGGACCTGTTGGAATTCTTGACTCTTGAGAAGGTTAAGTTTGAACTGAGGGGGAAGGATGGAGGGGTTCGACAATTCATGGGCATTATTCATTATGCACTTTCAAGAACTGGCTAACATTAGTTGGGGCGGGTGGGTTGGGGAGAGGGGGGTTGTGTGTGTTAATGGCGACTATGGGTGATTCCTGATTCCTTTTTGTCATTTGTTTGTGTGAACATGCGGGCTAATGTTTGGGGGTTGGTGGGAGGATGGGATCGTTGTTATTGATATGGGGGTTGACATATTTGTTACTGATTATTGTTTATTGTTGGTGGGTGTCAATTTGGGAGAAAATGTGAAAAAGGGGAGAATAAAAAAATATTTTTAAAAAAGAGAGGGAGCAGGTTAAAATGCAGGATAGGGGTGGGGGGGAGGGGTGTGTGTGTGTGTGCGCGTGAGGTCTATTTCGGAAACAGGAGAGATATTTGTCACAGAAACGGGATGGTTCCCACCCGAGTGTGTTCACACCTGGGTGAGGGCCTTGACAATATGACAGCAGATCTTCAACACCTCTCATGTTTGTTTTTTGATCAGACATCCAGATTTTGAGCTGCTGCGTTTGGGGACAGCTGCGCAGACTCTGGAGTTTGCCTGCCCTCTAACC
The DNA here is from genome assembly GCF_902713615.1 of Scyliorhinus canicula. Taxonomy (NCBI): domain Eukaryota; kingdom Metazoa; phylum Chordata; class Chondrichthyes; order Carcharhiniformes; family Scyliorhinidae; genus Scyliorhinus; species Scyliorhinus canicula. The sequence continues at coordinate 6,144,639 of NC_052166.1, forward strand.
CCGAAACAGTCCTGCCATCTGCGTGCAGGAATACAGAGAGTACTGACCCTCCCACAATGCAGCACTGCCTCGCCCCTGAACCTCCAACAGAGCGGGGCCCCCTCGGTACTGACCCTCCGACAGTGCGGCGCTCCCTCAGCACTGACCCTCCGACAGTGCGGCGCTCCCTCAGCACTGACCCTCCGACAATGCGGCGCTCCCTCAGCACTGACCCTCCGACAGTGCTGCGCTCCCTCAGTACTGACCCTCCGACAGTGCGGCGCTCCCTCAGCACTGACCCCCCGACAGTGCGGCACTCCCTCAGCACTGACCCTCCGACAGTGCTGCGCTCCCTCAGTACTGACCCTCCGACAGTGCGGCGCTCCCTCAGCACTGACCCTCCGACAGTGCAGCGCTCCCTCAGCACTGACTCTCGGACAGTGCACCGCACCCTCAACACTGACCCTCCGACAGTGCGGAGCTCCCTCAGCACTGACCCTCCGACAGTGCGGTGCTCCCTCAGCACTGACCCTCCGACAGTGCGGCACTCCCTCAGCACTGACCCTCCGACAGTGCGGCGCTCCCTCAGCACTGACCCTCCGACAGTGCGGCACTCACTCAGCACTGACCCTCCGACAGTGCTGCGCTCCCTCAGCACTGAACCTCCGACAGGGCGGCGCTCCCTCAGCACTGACCCTCTGACAGTGCGGCGCTCCCTCAGCACTGACCCTCCGACAGTGCGGCGCTCCCTCAGCACTGACCCGCCGACAGTGCGGCGCTCCTTCAGCACTGACCCTCCGACAGTGCGGAGCTCCCTCAGCACTGACCCTCCGACACTGCAGCGCTCCCTCAGCACTGACTCTCCGACAGTGCACCGCACCCTCAACACTGACCCTCCGACAGTGCGGAGCTCCCTCAGCACTGACCCTCCGACAGTGCGGTGCTCCCTCAGCACTGACCCTCCGACAGTGCGGCACTCCCTCAGCACTGACCCTCCGACAGTGCGGCGCTCCCTCAGCACTGACCCTCCGACAGTGCGGCACTCCCTCAGCACTGACCCTCCGACAGTGCTGCGCTCCCTCAGCACTGACCCTCCGACAGTGCGGCGCTCCCTCAGCACTGACCCTCCGACAGTGCGGCCTCCCTCAGCACTGACCCTCTGACAGTGCGGCTCTCCCTCAGCACTGACCCTCCGACAGTGCGGCGCTCCCTCAGCACTGACCCTCCAACAGTGCGGCGCTCCCTCAGCACTGACCCGCCGACAGTGCACCGCACCCTCAACACTGACCCTCCGACAGTGCGGAGCTCCCTCAACACTGACCCTCCGACAGTGCGATGCTCCCTCAGCACTGACCCTCCGACAGTGCAGCGCTCCCTCAGCACTGACTCTCCGACAGTGCACCGCACCCTCAGCACTGGCCCTCCGACAGTGCGGCACTCACTCAGCACTGAACCTCCAACAGTGCGGCACTCACTCAGCACTGGCCCTCCAACAGTGCAGCGCTCCCTCAGCACTGACTCTCCGACAGTGCACCGCACCCTCAACACTGACCCTCCGACAGTGCGGAGCTCCCTCAGCACTGACCCTCCGACAGTGCGGTGCTCCCTCAGCACTGACCCTCCGACAGTGCGGCACTCCCTCAGCACTGACCCTCCGACAGTGCGGCGCTCCCTCAGCACTGACCCTCCGACAGTGCGGCACTCCCTCAGCACTGACCCTCCGACAGTGCTGCGCTCCCTCAGCACTGACCCTCCGACAGTGCGGCGCTCCCTCAGCACTGACCCTCCGACAGTGCGGCGCTCCCTCAGCACTGACCCTCCGACAGTGCGGCGCTCCCTCAGCACTGACCCGCCGACAGTGCACCGCACCCTCAACACTGACCCTCCGACAGTGCGGAGCTCCCTCAGCACTGACCCTCCGACAGTGCGGTACTCCCTCAGCACTGACCCTCCGACAGTGCAGCGCTCCCTCAGCACTGACTCTCCGACAGTGCACCGCACCCTCAGCACTGGCCCTCCGACAGTGCGGCACTCACTCAGCACTGAACCTCCAACAGTGCGGCACTCACTCAGCACTGACCCTCCAACAGTGCAGCGCTCCCTCAGCACTGTCCCTCCAACAGTGCGGCGCTCCGTCAGCACTGACCCTCCGACAGTGCGGCGCTCCCTCAGCACTGACCCTCCGGCAGTGCGGCGCTACCTCAGCACTGACCCTCCGACAGTGCGGCGCTACCTCAGCACTGACCCTCCGACAGTGCGGTGCTCCCTCAGCACTGACCCTCAGACAGTGCTGCGCTCCCTCAGCACTGACCCTCCGACAGTGTGGCGTTCCGTCAGCACTGACCCTCCGACAGTGCGGTGCTCCTTCAGCACTGACCCTCCGACAGTGCGGCGCTCCCTCAGCACTGACCCTCCGACAGTGCGGCGCTCCCTCAGCACTGACCCTCCGACAATGCGGCGCTCCCTCAGCACTGACCATCTGACAGTGCGGCACTCCCTCAGCATTGACCCTCCAACAGTGCGGCACTCCCTCAGCATTGACCCTCCAACAGTGCGGCGCACCCTTAGCACTGACCCTCTTAACAGTGCAATCGCTGAAGAACGCATGCCCCGTAATTAACAGCTATGACTTAAAGACATCCCTGCACTGGTGTAACATATGCAATCCCAAATTGCTCTGGTGAACTTCCTCTGGTGGCTCTGGCTGATAACTGGACAGAACACAGAGAGTTAATACTGGGGCTGTGTCAGTAACCCTGAAACCTGGATACATTCGTACTGCTTTAAATTACAAGGCTCGTCTCAGTCACAGTGACCGTGAAAGTATCATCGATTGTCGTAAAAACCCATCTGGTTCACTAAGGTCCCCTTGAGGGAGAGAAATCTGCCGTCCTTATCCCAGTCTGGCTTACACGGGACTGCAAACCCCCCCCCACATACACACTGCAATGTGGTTGACTTTTAATTTGCTCCTCGGATATGGCCCCTCGCGAGGACTGGATTCAAGGCCAATTTTTTAAAAATAAATTTAGATTACCCAATTAATTTTTCCAAGTAAGGGGCAATTTAGCATGACCAATCCACCTACTCTGCTCATTTTTGGGTTGAGTAGGCGAAACCCAGGCAGACACGGGGAGAATGTGCAAACTCCACACGGACAGTGACCCGGGGCCGGGATCGAACCTGGGACCTCAGCGCCGTGATGCAGCTGTGCTAACCACTAGGCCACCGTGCTGCCCATTCAAGGCCAATTTGAGATGGGCAACAAATGCCCGACCGAGGACGGCCCCGCGCCCCAACCGAGGAGGGCCCCGCGCCCCAACCGAGGATGGCCCCGCGCCCCGACCGAGGAGGGCCCCGCGCTCCGACCGAGGATGGCCCCGCGCTCCGACCGAGGAGGGCCCCGCGCCCCGACCGAGGAGGGCCCCGCGCCCCGACCGAGGAGGGCCCCGCGCCCCGACCGAGGAGGGCCCCGCGCCCCAACCGAGGATGGCCCCGCGCCCCGACCGAGGATGGCCCCGCGCACTGACCGAGGAGGGCCCCGCGCTCCGACCGAGGAGGGCCCCGCGCCCCGACCGAGGAGGGCCCCGCGCCCCGACCGAGGAGGGCCCCGCGCCCCGACCGAGGAGGGCCCCGCGCCCCAACCGAGGATGGCCCCGCGCCCCGACCGAGGAGGGCCCCGCGCTCCGACCGAGGATGGCCCCGCGCACTGACCGAGGAGGGCCCCGCGCCCCGACCGAGGAGGGCCCCGCGCCCCGACCGAGGATGGCCCCGCGCCCCGACCGAGGAGGGCCCCGCGCCCCGACCGAGGAGGGCCCCGCGCCCCGACCGAGGAGGGCCCCGCGCTCCGACCGAGGACCGCCCCGCGCCCCGACCGAGGATGGCCCCGCGCCCCGACCGAGGATGGCCCCGCGCTCCGACCGAGGAGGGCCCCGCGCCCCGACCGAGGAGGGCCCCGCGCTCCGACCGAGGAGGGCCCCGCGCCCCGACCGAGGAGGGCCCCGCGCCCCGACCGAGGATGGCCCCGCGCCCCGACCGAGGATGGCCCCGCGCCCCGACCGAGGATGGCCCCGCGCCCCGACCGAGGAGGGCCCCGCGCTCCGACCGAGGAGGGCCCCGCGCACTGACCGAGGATGGCCCCGCGCCCCGACCGAGGATGGCCCCGCGCCCCGACCGAGGATGGCCCCGCGCCCCGACCGAGGAGGGCCCCGCGCCCCGACCGAGGAGGGCCCCGCGCCCCGACCGAGGAGGGCCCCGCGCACTGACCGAGGAGGGCCCCGCGCCCCAACCGAGGAGGGCCCCGCGCCCCGACCGAGGAGGGCCCCGCGCACTGACCGAGGAGGGCCCCGCGCCCCGACCGAGGAGGGCCCCGCGCTCCGACCGAGGAGGGCCCCGCGCCCCGACCGAGGATGGCCCCGCGCACTGACCGAGGAGGGCCCCGCGCACTGACCGAGGAGGGCCCCGCGCTCCGACCGAGGAGGGCCCCGCGCCCCGACCGAGGATGGCCCCGCGCCCCGACCGAGGATGGCCCCGCGCACTGACCGAGGACGGCCCCGCGCTCCGACCGAGGAGGGCCCCGCGCCCCGACCGAGGAGGGCCCCGCGCCCCGACCGAGGAGGGCCCCGCGCTCCGACCGAGGACGGCCCCGCGCTCCGACCGAGGACGGCCCCGCGCCCTGACCGAGGATGGCCCCGCGCCCCGACCGAGGAGGGCCCCGCGCTCCGACTGAGGACCGTGCCCTAACCGAGGATGGCCCCGCGCCCCGACCGAGGACCGCCCCGCTCTCCGACCGAGGACCGTGCCCTAACCGAGGACGGCCCCGCGCTCCGACCGAGGACCGTGCCCCGACCGAGGACGGCCCCGCGCTCCGACCGAGGACGGCCCCGCGCCCCGACCGAGGACCGCCCCGCGCTCCGACCGAGGACCGCGCTCCGACCGAGGAACGCCCCGCGCCCTGACCGAGGATGGCCCCGCGCTCCGACCGAGAACGGCCCCGCGCTCCGACCGAGGACTGCCCCGCGCTCCGACCGAGGACCGCGCTCCGACCGAGGACCGCCCCGCGCTCCGACCGAGGACCGCGCTCCGACCGAGGACCGCCCCGCGCTCCGACCGAGGAACGCCCCGCGCTCCGACCGAGGACCGCCCCGCGCTCCGACCGAGGACCGCCCCGCGCTCCGACCGAGGACCGCGCCCCGACCGAGGAACGCCCCGCGCCCTAACCGAGGTCGGCCCCGCGCTTTAATGTGTGACCGAGCTATTCCAGATACATATAAAATCCATACAGCATAACTTCAGAATCACTTACAGTTCAAGAGTATTTTACACTGTGACTCAAACCAGCCTATAACATTACTTGTGATCCTGCTATAACCACGACCTAAGATGTCCTTACAGTGTATCTTGATGCCGAGAAAACCACAACTTCAAACTACCTTACAGGGGAACTGATCTACACCGCGACTTAATGCGGCATGAATGGAGTTCGAGCTACACCTGACTTGAGAACAACTTACGGCATAACTTAATACCATCATATACCATGGTGGGGACACCTTACACCATAGCGGGGTCACCCTACGCCATAGCGGGGGCAACCTACACCATAGCGGGGACACCCTACACCATAGCGCAGCTCACTATGCACCAACGGGGTCACCCTACGCCATAGCGGTGACACCTTACGCCATAGCGGGACACCCTACACTATAGCAGAGGCACCATGCACCATAGCAAGGACACCCTACACCATAGCGGGGGCACCCTACCCCATAGTGAGGGCACCCTAAACCATAGTGAGGGCACCCTAAACCATAGCGGGGGCACCCTATGCCATAGCGGGGCACCCTACACCATAGCGGGGGCACCCTACGCCATAGCGGGGGCACCCTAAACCATAGCGGGGGCACCCTACGCCATAGCGGGGCACCCTAAACCATAGCGGGGGCACCCTACGCCATAGCGGGGGCACCCTACGCCATAGCGGGGGCACCCTACACCATAGTGAGGGCACCCTACGCCATAGCGGGGCACCCTAAACCATAGCGGGGGCACCCTACGCCATAGCGGGGCACCCTACACCATAGCGGGGGCACCTTACGCCATAGCGGGGGCACCCTACGCCATAGCGGGGGCACCCTACACCATAGCGGGGGCACCCTTCACCATAGCGAGGACACCCTACACCATAGCGGGACACCCTACACCATAGCGGGGGCACCCTTCACCATAGCGAGGACACCCTACACCATAGCGGGACACCCTACACCATAGCGGGGGCACCCTACACATTAGTGGGGGCACACTACGCCATAGCGAGGGCACCCTACGCCATAGCGAGGGCACCCTACACCATAGCGGGGGCACCCTACGCCATAGCGAGGGCACCCTACACCATAGCGGGGGCACCCTACGCCATAGCGATGGCACCCTACGCCATAGTGAGGGCACCCTATGCCATAGCGGGACACCCTACACCATAGTGAGGGCACCCTACGCCATAGTGAGGGCACCCTACGCCATAGCGGGGGCACCCTACCCCACAGTGAGGGCACCCTACACCATAGTGAGGGCACCCTACACCATGGCGGGGACACCCTACACCATAGCTAGGGCACCCTACACCATAGCGAGGGCACCCTACGCATAGCGGGACACCCTACACCATAGCGGGGGCACCCTACGCCATAGCAGGGGCACCCTACGCCATAGCGGGGGCACCCTTCACCATAGCGAGGACACCCTACACCATAGCGGGACACCCTACACCATAGCGGGGGCACCCTACACATTAGTGGGGGCACACTACGCCATAGCGAGGGCACCCTACGCCATAGCGGGGCACCCTACACCATAGCGGGACACCCTACACCATAGCGGGGGCACCCTACCCCATAGTGAGGGCACCCTAAACCATAGCGGGGGCACCCTACTCCATAGCGGGGCACCCTACACCATAGCGGGGGCACCCTACGCCATAGCGGGGGCACCCTACCCCATAGTGAGGGCACCCTACGCCATAGTGAGGGCACCCTACGCCATAGCGGGGGCACCCTACCCCACAGTGAGGGCACACTACACCATAGCGGGGACACCCTACACCATAGCTAGGGCACCCTACACCATAGCGAGGGCACCCTACGCATAGCGGGACACCCTACACCATAGCGGGGGCACCCTACGCCATAGCGAGGGCACCCTACACCATAGCGGGGGCACCCTTCACCATAGCGAGGACACCCTACACCATAGCGGGACACCCTACACCATAGCGGGGGCACCCTACACATTAGTGGGGGCACACTACGCCATAGCGAGGGCACCCTACGCCATAGTGAGGGCACCCTACACCATAGCGGGGGCACCCTACGCCATAGCGAGGGCACCCTACACCATAGCGGGGGCACCCTACGCCATAGCGATGGCACCCTACGCCATAGCGAGGGCACCCTACACCATAGCGGGGGCACCCTATACCATAGCGGGACACCCTACACCATAGCGGGACACCCTACACCTTAGCGGGGGCACCCTACGCCATAGCGAGGGCACCCTACGCCATAGTGGGGCACCCTACGCCATAGCGAGGGTACCCTACGCCATAGCGAGGGCACCCTACGCCATAGCGGGGCACCCTACACCATAGCGGGGTCACCCTACGCCATAGCGGGGCACCCTACGCCATAGCGAGGTCACCCTACGCCATAGCGGGGCACCCTACACCATAGCGGGGGCACCCTACACCATAGCGGGGGCACCCTGCCCCATAGCGGGACACCCTACACCATAGCGGGGGCACCCTACACCATAGCGGGGGCACCCTGCCCCATAGCGGGGACACCCTACACCATAGCGGGGGCACCCTGCCCCATAGCGGGGACACCCTCCACCATAGCGGGGGCACCCTACACCATAGCGGGGGCACCCTACACCATAGCGGGGGCACCCTACACCATAGCGGGACACCCTACACCATAGCGGGACACCCTACATCATAGCTAGGGCACCCTACGCCATAGCGGGGCACCCTACGCCATAGCGGGGGCACCCTACGCCATAGCGGGGGCACCCTACGCCATAGCGGGGCACCCTACGCCATAGCGGGGGCAACCTACACCATAGCGAGGGCACCCTACGCCATAGCGGGGGCACCCTACGCCATAGCGGGACACCCTACGCCATAGCGGGACACCCTACGCCATAGCTGGGCACCCTACGCCATAGCGGGGGCACCCTACGCCATAGCGGGGGCACCCTACGCCATAGCGGGGGCACCCTACGCCATAGCGGGGCACCCTACACCATAGCGGGGGCACCCTACGCCATAGCGGGGCACCCTACACCATAGCGGGGGCACCCTACCCCATAGTGAGGGCACCCTACACCAGGGGTGGGCAAACTTTTCCGTGCAAGGGCCAGATTCAGAAATTCACAATTTTAAAGGGCCGCATAGTATATTAACTAAAATAATTACTTCACCCGGTTATGATTCTGGGCGCCTCATATAGAACATAGAACAGTACAGCACAGAACAGGCCCTCGACGTTGTGCCGAGCAATGATCACCCTACTCAAGTCAACGTATTCACCCTATACCCGTAACCCAACAGCCCCCCCACCATTAACCTTATAAAAATTAATAAAAAAATAAATAAATAAAAAAAATATATATTAATTTTTTTTTAATGACTTGGTGGGCCGCATAAAAACCTTTGGCGGGCCGCATGCGGCCCGCGGGCCGTAGTTTGCCCACCCCTGCCCTACACCATAGCGGGACACCCTACACCATAGCGGGAGCACCCTACACCATAGCGGGGGCACCCTACACCATAGCGGGGCACCCTACACCATAGCGGGGGCACCCTACACCATAGCGGGGCACCCTACACCATAGCGGGGGCACCCTACACCATAGCGGGGCACCCTACACCATAGCGGGGGCACCCTACACCATAGCGGGGGCACCCTACACCATAGCGGGGGCACCCTACACCATAGCGGGACACCCTACACCATAGAGGGGGCACCCTACACCATAGCGGGGCACCCTACACCATAGCGGGGGCACCCTACGCCATAGCGGGGGCACCCTACGCCATAGCGGGGGCAACCTACACCATAGCGGGGGCACCCTACACCATAGCGGGGGCACCCTGCAGCAAAGCTCTACCATCACAAGCTAAATTTGTGTGAATTCCATGTACCCCCCCCACCCCCACCAAGCACCCCACCACACCCCCTTCACCACCCCTCAAGTCCTGCTCCCCCACCCCCATTTGATAAAATCTGTTTGATTTGATCGGGGCTGTGGCTCCCACTGCTGTCTGGGGGACGGGGTGACCCCCCTGTCCCGTTCTGCATTCCCCACCAGGAGGGGGGAAATGTCCTCTCAGCAGCCACCCTGTCAATCCCCCCCCCTTCAGAATTTGATATCAGTCTGTTACCTCTTTTGCTTTGCA